>NC_072010.1:9068865-9108297 GCF_027791375.1 Indicator indicator | reverse complement strand
AGACGACAGGAACCGTCTGTGAACAAAGCATATCTCTTTTCATCATCAGACAGATCACTGTAAGGAGGAGCTTCCTCTGCACGAGTTACTCTCTCCTCTGGAGGTTTAGCACAGCTTGTGCCTTCTGGCCAGTTTGTGATCACCTCCACCAAACCAGGCCTTTCGAGATTTCCCATTCGAGCTCTCTGTGTTATCAGAGCCATCCACTTAGACCAGGTAGCATCTGTTGCATGATGTGGTGAAGAACCTTTGCCTTTGAACATCCAATTCAGAACTGGCAATCTAGGAGCTAGAAGAAGTTGTGACTCAGTTCCGATCACTTCAGAAGCAGCTTTCACTCCTTCATAAGCAGCTAAAATCTCTTTCTCTGTTGGAGTGTAGTTTGCCTCTGAGCCTTTGTAGCCACGACCCCAGAAACCAAGAGGACGTCCTCGTGTCTCCCCTGGAGCTTTTTGCCATAAGCACCAGGTTGGACCATTGTCACTCGCGGCCGTGTACAGAATATTCTTAATGTCCGGACCAGTTCGGACAGGTCCCAGACCCATCGCTTGGACTACCTCTCGCTTGATCTGGTCAAAGGCTGCTTGTTGCTCAGGACCCCATTGGAAACTGTTTCTCTTTCGAGTCACATCATAGAGAGGTTTCACAATCTGACTGTATCCAGGAATGTGCAATCTCCGAAATCCCACTATGCCTAAGAAACGCAGAGTTTCTTTCTTGTTGATGGGATTTGCCATGGTGGAGACTCTGTTTATCACATCCATTGGGATGTGACGGCGACCATCTTGCCACCGCACTCCCAGAAACTGGATTTCTCTGGCAGGTCCTTTCACCTTGTCTCGCTTGATAGCGAAACCAGCTTGCAAGAGAATGTCAAGGATTTTGTTACCTTTCTCGAAGACTTCTTCAGCAGTCTCACCCCAGACGATGATGTCATCGATGAACTGAATGTGTTCTGGAGCTCCACCTTTCTCCAAAGCATCATGGATCACTGCATGGCAGATGGTTGAACTGTGAATCCACCCCTGGGGCAAACGATTGAATGTGTACTGAATGCCTCTCCAGGTGAAAGCAAACTGAGGCCTGCATTCCTCTGCTATGGGAATAGAGAAGAAAGCATTAGCAATGTCTATGGTAGCATACCATTTGGCCTGCTTGGATTCCAGCTCATATTGGAGTTCCATCATGTCTGGCACAGCTGCACTCATGGGTGGAGTTACTTCATTCAAGGCACGGAAATCAACTGTCAGACGCCACTCTCCATTCTGCTTTCTCACAGGCCAGATTGGACTGTTGAAAGGTGAATGAGTTTTGCTGATGACCTTCTGACTCTCCAACTGACGAATCAAGTTTTGAATGGGCACCAAAGAGTCACGGTTGGTTCTGTATTGTCTGTGATGCACAGTTTGAGAAGCAACCGGCAGCTTTACATCCTCTATCTCATGTTGTCCCACAACTGCAGATTCATCTGAAAGCTCAGGTCTAATGGACAACTTCAATTTTCCTCCATCAATTTCTACAGTTGCTATTCCAAAAGCCCATTTGTAACCCTTAGGGTCTTTAAAACGCCCTTCTCTCAGAAAGTCAATTCCCAAAATACAAGGTGCATTAGGACCTGTTACAATAGTATGTTTCTTCCACTGCTTCCCAGTTAAACTTATATCAACCTCTATCTTAAACAACTCTTGAGATCCACCAGTGACTCCCTGAATAGTTATAGATTCTCCCCCTTGATAATTTGATGGTATTATGGTGCACTGAGCTCCTGTGTCAACCAAGGCCCTGTACTTCTGAAATTTTGAAGTGCCAGGCCACTGGATGTACACATCCCAATAGATTCTGTTATCTCCATTATCCCTTACCTCCCCCTGGCGGAAGGCAGGGCACCCCTAATGGTGGGGATTACCTCCACATGTACAGCTGGCACAATGTCCAGCACCAGAATTAGGATCACTGTTGGAGCTATCAGAGTTGTTCTGGGAAACTGAGGAAGCGACAGCTACCCTCCTGGTATTGCTACCTCGGGATCTGCCCCTCTGCAGCTCCCGTAACCTCTTGAAAAGATCAGAAGTTGGTTGACCATCCCATCTGTTCATGTTCTCACCAAACTGATCACGCAGAGTTATCCAGATACTGCCACGTGATTGCCTCTGCTGTCTGTTTTGGTTTGACCTATTCTGGAATGGCCTTCTTGGAGCACGTCTGTTTCTAACAGCTGAAACTTGTATCCATCTGGAGGAAGAGGAATTAGAATCATCCCCCTTCATCAAGTTGGATATGGAGGTTTTAAGTTCCTCCTTCAGCTCTTTCATGCAATTCTCCATCTTTCCAGACAGAGTTTCAATGGCTGAAACCAAAGAAGTACGTGCAAGACTATCCTCCAACTGCCTCATTTGGTCAGTGAAATGGCCAACAGTAGGAGGTGCTCCACCATAATTTCTTGCCACAATCCTGCTTGCCAGAATAGTAGCATAATTAGGAGGAGCAAGCTTAATGAGCTTTTTGGCAAGGCCTGTTCCAACAGGAATTTCATCAGGATTCAGAGTCTTATGATCTCCATACATTACTTCTCTCACAGCAAACTCTCTCAGACGCTTGATTCCCTCAGCTATTGTGGTCCAAGGCTTAGGGTTCCATGGTAAATCATCTCTGCTGGGGTACCTCAGCGAGACTGCCAGTAGGAGGCGTGCCCACAGAGAAACTTTACCAATGCACTTGCCTAGGTGCCTGTCTATGCCTGTATCCTTTGAGAGCATCCCCAACTGAGAGGCCGACTTGTCACCTACCACCAATGCTGGGGCTCCCATATCAAAACACCTGGCTAGCCAAGACAGGACTGGCTCATTATCTCCTCTGATGTAATCCTTCCTCACATGTCTAATTTCCTGTCTGGGTGCATTAGCTGACTGTATGTCATCCTCATCATCATCATCATCATCATCATCCTGAGGTCGCTGTCCCCATAATCCTATTTTAATCCTCCGTTGAATTTCTTTGAGTTCAGAGGCACTACCAGCAGTTGCTAATCTACTAGGGTCTACATCCTGACCTACATCTCCATCATCCATGTGGGGTCTCAAGAGGTCTACCAGAGTTTTAAGGCTAACCCTCTCTTCCTCATCAGAAGGATCTTTCTTAACAGAGGGACCCTGAGTAGAAGGACCCTCATCTCCATCTGCACCATCTCCTGCAGCATCTGCATCTCCTCCTGCAGCTCCTTTGCGCTTTCTGGTGATAGTGGCAACCAAATTTACTGGCTTGGTTTTCACATTCACAGCAGAGTTGGAAGAGCAAGTAGCCTTATGTCTTTCTTGATACAGTGCTATCAGTAGCCATATGATTATTCCAAGAAGCAACAAAATTAAGATTAAGGCTAGTACAAGATATCTAGGGTACCACTGGTTACAAAGACCCTCTGTAGTTGTAAGAGGAGTAACAAACTCATATGTGTCTGCTAGCAGATCCATAGTTGAGTTACCATAGCTTCTTAGCCCAATAAGACCACAACAGAATTCACCAACATTCAGTAACTTGTTCTTAACCCAAAGAAATGACTTATATGCCACATATCTCACAATCTTGTCTATCATGCAGGAAACAGCCCATCTGTAAACAATCACACCGATAATAGATGAAATAAAATTACTCAAAATCCAAAACAGCTTCATTTTGCTTCCTAATCTGAGCAGAAATAAATCAAACAAGCAATCGAGCCCCACGTTGGGCGCCAAAAATAAAAAGTGTGTCGGTGTGAGCTGAAATTCCCCCCCCACCAACAATAACCAGGCTAGCTCAGTCTGGAAGCAAATGAAAAGCTGTATTTACAAGCAGAGTCTAAAATCTACAATGAAATGCAATGAATATGTACAAATATACAAAATTCACAACATTCACAAATATATACAATCAACAGAAAAAGCACAACCGATCTCCCTTTGCTTCCCCCCAAGGGGACCCTCCCAAAGGGGCCTCTCCTCTCCCAGGAGCTTCCCCCCCAGACCCCCCTGGACAGAGAAGCAGAGTTAGTTAAGCAGAAAGTTGTTAACTTAGCTGCCAAGGTCAGTGTGTTATCTTCAGCCAGAAGAGAAGAAGAAACAGCAGCCAGACAGCCCAGCAACTGCCCCCACTGCCGAACGCAGAATGTGCAGAATGCCTACTTTGTTTTGGGTAATAGTTCTTAAACATTTCTATCTATCCAATGGAAGTGTTTAGAACAATCGTTATTTTGCTTTCTTACACCCAATAGTGACTTATTTACATTCTTTCACTTTCTCTGTTTTAAACTTTGCAAGGAAAAATTAAAAAGACGGTTTCAAACCACCACAGCAGTCTTTCTAGTGAACCACCAGAAAAAAAAAAATATATAAGTCAGTCTGCCACCATGGAAATACCCATTTGAAGTGTATGGAATGGTATTTGTACTTGAATACTGAAAGTTGGTGTGGACTGCTAGAAGAGCCTGAATTGCAGCTAACTTAGTTTGTCATTTGATAACAGATTTTTTTTAACAACTGTAGCTGAAATTCAAGGCAGAAGTCTGTTAAAATATATAAGCACCATCCTTTTTAATTTGCTGTACTTTCAATTACAGCATTACATTTTGCAGTGATTTTCCATTTTGCTACCAGTTATCTGGCAATTAAAATATATAACTGAGTCTGGAGAGTTGGATAGTTTTGTAACATTCATCAATTTATCCAAGTTCCAGGCATAAGTGCATTGAAAAGGCTCTGTAAAAATAATTGAAAGCAAAAAGTACTTCATCAATACACTGTAAAGCTTTTTGAATACCCTCTCCTCTCCTCTCCTCTCCTCTCCTCTCCTCTCCTCTCCTCTCCTCTCCTCTCCTCTCCTCTCCTCTCCTCTCCTCTCCTCTCCTCTCCTCTCCTCTCCTCTCCTCTCCTCTCCTCTCCTCTCCTCTCCTCTCCTCTCCTCCTCTCCTCTCCTCTCCTCTCCTCTCCTCTCCTCTCCTCTCCTCTCCTCTCCTCTCCTCTCCTCTCCTCTCCTCTCCTCTCCTCTCCTCTCCTCTCCTCTCCCCTCCTCTCCTCTCCCCTCCCCTCCTCTCCCCCTCCCCTCCTCTCCCCTCCTCTCCCCTCCTCTCCCCTCCTCTCCCCTCCTCTCCTCTCCTCTCCTCTCCTCTCCTCTCCTCTCCTCTCCTCTCCTCTCCTCTCCTCTCCTCTCCTCTCCTCTCCTCTCCTCTCCTCTCCTCTCCTCTCCTCTCCTCTCCTCTCCTCTCCTCTCCTCTCCTCTCCTCTCCTCTCCTCTCCTCTCCTCTCCTCTCCTCTCCTCTCCTCTCCTCTCCTCTCCTCTCCTCTCCTCTCCTCTCCTCTCCTCTCCTCTCCCCTCCTCTCCTCTCTTCTTCTTTCAAATACTGCTCACATGTAGTGTTTTATACCTCCTTCACATACCAGCTGTAGTACTAAATCAATTTTTATATTAACATTTTTTTTAACTACTGTAAAGAAATGTTTGAGAGATTTTTTCTCTCCTCAGATTAAATCTTTTAAAGCATATTTTTTTTAATTTCTTTTTTAATGGCCAGGAAGGTGACATTTTTCTAATGCAAGACATTCTGAGGCAATATCACATCCTTTATCTGCTCTGAATTCTGAAAACACATTTTACACAGAATCTCCGGCATGCCTTTCCCGAATGGTCACCCAACGAACTTTGTACCTTCTACACACTAATTGAATGTACTTTCTACACTAGGACTAGAGTTTGGTCACTGTTTGGATAATTAAATAGTTATTTAGCACTTAAACAATGGTGGGGGAACAGTTCAAGGCTTTGAGGCATTCTGTGGCAATATACTGCTTCTGATGGTGTCATTTGCTCTTGAGTGGATGGAAAAAGTTGGAAGTTTCATAGTAGTCTCTCCACTGACTTTGATGGCAATGAAATTTTAATGGGCAGTTTGAGGAGTTTCTTTATGTGGGCCAAATGCATCTTAATCAGGGGCTCTTCAGGACAGAGTTACCAAGGACACTTACCTCATTTCCTTCTGTTGGTTACTTTTTAGTATCCAGCATATTATGAGCATTGAGAGGTTCCAAATTTCTGCTCTTAGTCTTGACTTTTTCTCCTTCTGTCTTGTTGTACTCAGAGCCTCCCTTTTGGTTATTTGGTCTAAATGTAACTGTTTTTCCTTCCTGCTCTTCCTAAACTTGCTTTGATGTCTCGCACCTTCAGCTGAACTATATTTCCTTTTCTTTCCTGTGAAGCTTCTACAGTCTTTTCTCTTTGCCCTTTCTCCTTGGCTATCCTGATTGAATTTATATAATCCAGTTTGACTTCCTTTGTGTTTGCAGTGAATTTGTCTGCTTTCTAAGCCCTTGCACTTTTTCTTCTGCTCTGGGAATCAACTTCCATTTAATATGTATGTGTCCTGCACAAGCTTCATGCCTATCTGGGAGCACTGCATATACTGCACTTCGGATTGCCTTAAAACCTTGGCATCCAGTCCACAAAATTCCTGTTCCTCCTTTTCAATAAGGTTGTAATTTGATAATGAAAAGACTTTTCTGCACTGAGCACACCTCATTTTACTGTCTTCAATTCACTCAGATCCACTAAGCTTCTCCCTCAATTACTTATGCAATATAGTCTGCCTCTGGGGATCTACTACAACTGCATCCAAAGTTTAGCTTCACTTTGTGTGTACTCAGATTTTCTTTTGCAGGCTTGTTCTCTTCAAGATAACTTTTGGTATCTAGATCAAGCTAATGGACAAGCAATAAATAACTCATTTATTCTGCAATGTTAGCAGTGTTAAAATGTACAATCCTCCCCACAGAAATGTGCTAAACACAATGCAGGTCATAGCATGTGGGAATGGGGTATCACAAACTCTTTGATAAGACATCTTGCAGGCATTTTGCCCCAGTTTTATTAGAGCATTCAAACAGGTGTTTCAAAACCTAACACAAGAATTTATAGAATTAGGGTGAAATTCACAGTGGTAATAGAGTCAGTATGTGATCTTTTCAATGCTTACATCCCAATGCTCAGAGAGTAAACAATGACCAGTTCTTATCCTAGTATACTATCCCAGGATTCATTTGATCTTCAAGCATTAAATCATTTATTCAAATGAGTATTCCATCCCAGTGCAAGGGGTGGAATTTGAAACATAATACTGTGGTGGGTCCTAGGACTGGGGCTGATATCATCTGATTTCCTGTCTAACTCCCAGCAAGTCATCTACTCTTCTTTTTTTTGCTTGTGGAGAGAGGAAGGCCCACTCACCACACAAACTGTAAGCCTACCCAAATTTTATCTAACTAATCAACTACACTGGTGTTTGCTTTGACAAGCAGAGAAACAAGTATTACAGAGAAGGAGGATCAGAGGAAAAGATTGTAGCATTGAAAATGTGGCCACCAGCTGATTTCACACTGATCCTTACTGTAAGTGTTGTTTCTTTTAAATTATTTAGCCATTTTGGTCTAACTCTGAAAAATATTAAAGACAAAAGGTTAACATCTTAAATAGCCCTCTTTACTTTAGCCCAGAGCTGGGGATTTTCTGCAGTTATTCCACCACTCTCAGGGCTGCTTTGCACTATACCCCACCACTGCCCCAGTAGCATTCATGTGCATGGCACAGCAGCTGTCACAGAAAGCTGAGCACACAATCACTTCTTTCTGTTTGCTCCTGTTGTTGTCGTGATTTATTAGGTACAAAGGCAGGCGACTGGCCCCGCACAAGTCGGAAATAGAGTGTTTCACCCCAAAAGGGAGTATGGGGAATGGTGGGAGAGCTACAATGACCAGGTAAGCAAACAGCAAGTGGCCTTAGTGCAGTGTACTGTGTCTGTGAACAAGAGGAGCAGCCCTGGGACTATGCCAGGCCAGATCCTCTGTCTGTAATTCCTGTGCATCCCATGCAGTATGTTTGGAGAAGAAAAAGAGAAAAAACAAAACACGTGGCCACTGCTGATTTCTGTGTTCCATCTGACCACCAAAAAAAACCCCTGCACCATGTTCATTCAAGTGATCCAAACCACGTGTCCTGTGTCATGTTGTCATAATATGGTGCTTTGGGGAGGAGAAATCTTGTATCTTGCTCAGTAGGCCACTGGAGCAGCTAAAGAGAGAGACAGCCTTCAGACTTGGAGTAATCAGCTCCAGAACTTTTCCAGAATGGTGGTCTCGCCACATATTAGGGGTTACATTAAATCTGATCAAAGCAGCAGAGGAAAAGTGATGGATGAGAACATTTTCAACATGAAAATGTTGGTCCTTCTCAATCAAAATATCTTGTGTGAAAGTGCTGAGTTTTACAGCAATTTTAAGGAAAGGCTTCCAATTAATTTCAAATAGAGTTCAGAGCATCTTTTCTTTTGTTTCCCCTTTTTCTTCTTTTTTTGTGATTTTCTTTGTTTAATTTAATTTTAATATTATTTTCTACTTTGTTTTGGCCATTATATAGTGTATGACATTATATGCCAATGTTACCATTTTACTGAGTATCAAATACTACATTTTTTCAGTGTTAATGGGATGATCTGTTTCAATATGGCCATTTTGATATTTTTGTATTGAAATATTCCAAATCATTTAATGCTGTGGAGATATCAGCTATTCATCTCGTTTTGAGTCCAGTCAAATTTCCAAATGTTAAACACTCCCATAGGATCTAAAATATATTTCTACAGACATCTTGATTAATAAATGACTAAGCCACATGTGTCACAGATGGTTATAAATCTTTCACAAAACAGCACTCTTAATAAGCATGCAGCATTGTGTTACATTTTACTACATTAGAAGCATTGTGTTTACCATTTATTAAGAGACCTGCTCATTTCTTATCAACCTCTATAAGCTGTCTATAAACGTAACATCAGAGCACAGTACAACCAAATTATACCTTTACTTTTCCCAACTGCTACATCACTGGTAGATTTTATCACTGCAGGAGGGTGTTCGGTGTAACACTTGCACAGTTATGTTCCCTTTAGGTGCAACAACATTTGCTCATGTACATAAGACTATCAACTATGATGCCATGAAGCATACACCCAGGGGACTTCTGCTGTTTAAATAATATCAGGAACATTCATCACTGAGTGTCGTACAAAATGTATACACCCCTGTCATTCTTTGTCAGCTGGGGTTCTGTTTCTTGTCTGTGTGCTGTCTGGGTTTATTTTTGTCCTACATTGCATTGCCCTCAGTGATATTTATTCTTCATTCATAAGCTATCTGGAGTCACCATATAAAAGAATTTTGAAGAGAAGGAAAGTACGTGTAAATGTCAAACAACTGTATCAACTACATTTTGTTGTACAGTATTCAGCTCTGTTTTGACTGGCCATATATATATATATATATATATATACACACTTGAAAAACCTTCTTTATATTTTATATTTTCACAGTGAAGAATCTGTTTGCATTCCAGACTGTAATCGATCCGAGTCAAGTAGTAGAGAGGAGAAAAAGGTTCCTGTTAAAGAGGATGCCCTAACAGTCAAAAAGACTGGAAACTCTGTCAGTCTAATAGTTCCACAGCAAGACTGTCAGCTGCAAGACCTGCTCAAACAGTTAAGAATACCTGCTGCTTAACAGAGAGTGCAATTGCATTTGATGGCTGTGTTTTGTCGTCTCCAGGCTCAGTGTCCTGGCCAGTAGTCCTTGTCAATTTTTGTAAGCCAAGTAGAGTTGCTGTAGAATAGCCTGGGAAATTCTCAGAGAGAATGTAGACGTTGCAGAAAGGAAAGTAGATGCCATTATCCTGTCTCAGTATAAAACCAGTGCTAGAATTCACTGGAACGAAGTGCAGATGGAAAAGACAGATGCAGGGATCTGACCTTTTGAGAATAATGAAAAAATCTCATCACCCCACAGGATGAAGAGGTCCCATGATACTGAACAAATCCTACTTACTTTCAGTCTCAAAAATGTTGTGCAATTTCATCCTGGGCAGTATTGATCAGCTCATATTCTCAAATCCCTTGTGCAGCATTATTTTTACATTTCCACCCTAGTGTGGATATTTTTCACATCAGGGCCTGACTATCTCTCCACGTTAGTCTTACAAAATGACTTGGGATTTTTCAAGATGAAAAATGACATAAAACCAGTAGTAGTAGGTGTAGTAGTTGACGGTTTGTAAAGCTATTTCTGATTAAGAGAATTGACTACATTCTGCATCACCTGTGAGCATCATTCATATATATCTGATAAAATAAATTATAGAGTGGGATGTTTTATGAGGCTTTCACAGAGTAGGCATCACTTTTTTCTTTTTTTCTTTTTTTTCATTTTTTGCATATAATTGCATTTATGATTTGATTAAATGCAACGAATAAGAAACTACTTAATAATTCGCATGAGTAATTTGCTAAGTCCCAGTTGCATAAATAACTCTGTAACTATTTATCAGGCATGTCAGAACACCTGAAATTCCTTCAATTGTATGCACTTTGCAATCAAACCTTGAGTCTGGAGATACAGTTGGGAGAGTTAAGTATTTTATTTTATTTCATTTTTTTTCTTGCATATTGCTTGTGCTCCTTCTTTCAGGGTCAGGTAAGCGAATAGTTCCTGATTTTCCCAGTTTCCATTTCATGCTTTTACCAAATTATGAAAGACAAAAAAGAAAAAAACATGCTGACTATGTAATGTTGAAAACATCTTGAGGCTTTGTGTAGGAGGAAGCAGAACCTGCAGTTCAAGAGGTGTTATTGTCTTCTCCATCCTGTGAATAGGATACTCCAGTGTAGCAGTGATGTGCTCAGAGATGCTTGAGGTGGCATTTTCAGACAAGAAGTGAAAACCAGCACTAGCTGCCTCAATTAACAATTGCAATGAGGTCACAGTAATAAAGAAGTTACATCTGGCATCAAAACCATTTTGCACTTTGGATCATGATAATAAGCATTCTAGAAATGTTTCATTTAGATACCAGACATTTCATTTCCCGTTGTAACCAGGCATGCTGCTGAAACAGTGCTGGCTGGTGGCTGGGAGGTCACAGACAAAGTTTCTGTCGATCAGCTCTCTCCTGCTTTGTAATTTCTTTCATCTTTGTAGGTTAAAGTCATTTATATTAATGTCAGCTGTGATTTCATGAGTAAAGGAGGTATCAACAGATTACAGTTCATGGAGTGATATAAATAAATGCCCTTGCTGTTGATAACAGAAAACAACTCTGTTTGCAAAGTAATTGCAAAATAAGTTGTTTACTTCTAGAGCTCAGGACAAAATACATTTTTGGCCTGTATCATCCCTCTTTTGTGTTTCATTGTTATTTATCCCCAAAGAGCAAGCAACATGGGAATAATTTAGGCAAAACTATTTGAGTAATATGTATCACTAGGAGGTTATTTGTATGTGGCAAGATTGGCTTTCACCCAGAGAAACAAATGTATAGACACACAGAGGTTTTCTTAAAAGATCTTTAAAATTAGTCAATTAGTAACAACACAAACCATTACAGTGGTAGAACTGAACTAGTTTAGACCTCTTAAAGTTCTTCATCCAGTTTCAGCCAGTCATCCACATTGTCCTCCAGTTCCAGAAGAAACTATGACGTTTTCACTCAGGTATACTGGAGTTCACCACTTTAATTCAGTGATTTTAGCACATTGTGAGGATCTTGAATTCTCCCAAGGATGAAGAACTCAAGTCACTGCAAGCAGAATGTACGTTGATCTGAGACTGACACCAGTGACAAGACTAGAGAAACAAAATAGAAGTGCCATGCTTGGACGCATCACAGGCACACATGCAGATCACCCCTTATGAAGAGTCAGTTTTTAATTACATGTACAGTTATCAAACCAGTCCTTTTCAAGCAGAATAAGTATACAATTGAATATTTTATAAGGTTTCATCAAAGGCTTCTAAAAAAACTACAGCTTATTACTATTTACTTTGAATAAGAAGGGTTCTCCTCAGCAGAAAGTTCTATGGACTAAGCATGGAAGTTTATCCTGCTTAGCACTGCCAGCTGCTTCTATGGATAAGACAAAAGGACATCTTTCTTAAAGAAAGGAGAAGACCTCCTTATGGATCAGGCTTGGTATAAACAGTGTTGGAGCAATAACTTAACTACATAAGCTTCTTAAAAAAACAAGATGTTGCTTCAAGTTTGAATGCAGCGCTCTACTTTGGCCTGTGAAACATGTAAGCATAAGTTTGCTAACAATTTTAGCTCAATAAGTCTAGGAACAGTGTTCTGAAATAGGAACTTTCATGTATAGACTTACAAATTAAAGAATTTTGAATCACTAACTATATTCATGTGAAGACAGATTTCAAGCAGATCTAGCAGGTCTCTATCAAGTTATTGTCCAGCATCTGGTTTCAACTGTATAATTTCTAATCCAGAATCACATACTGATATTGGTACATGATGGAGAACAAAAATTCCTTATATTTTTGAATTAATCTCTATTGATTTTTCCTATTTCATTTAAAGATATTAACAAGAGAATAATTTACTTATTTTCAAGTTACATATACTTTCAGTGACTGTCTCAATATTAGCCCCTAGACACTCATCATCAGAATTAATTTTAGCAACTTCAGGTAAATAATGAGAACACTAATTGTTATTCTGTCAGCAAGTGGACAACTGTAGAGGAAGTATTTGCATATCACACTTCAAAAGCTCTCTCATTTATACCAATTTCAATTCTTGTACGTGTTGTATCATGGTAGGTCTAGCAGACTGGAAAAAAAGCCTAGCAATTGAAATCAAAGCAACTTTTAGTAAAGAGACTGGAAAAATAATTAGTATGACTGTTTCTGAGGAAATTCCTCTTGTACATGAAGCTGAACCTAATTAACCTTCAGTGAAAGAAATTTAAAATATGTGCAATGCAAAAGGCTTTGTTTTACCAGAAAGAAAGTATTTTACTAACATTCTAGTTTGGAATTTACATCACTGATTGGAGTTTGCTCTTCTGCAGATATGACCTGTACTCTGCTCTGCCCAGTGCCAGCAGAAGAGCAGAGTGCAATAGAAATGTGTGTAAGCCAAACTTAGCAGTTGAATTTCTTTGGGAGCTCAAATGTGTAGTTCTTCTGTTCTTATCTGAGCAAGTCAAAGTTAGTTTGCAAGGAAATTCTAGAATGTCACTCATGTAAAGTTTGCCATCCTAAAAAGGTCATGGAAAGGCTGGACATAATAAATGTAAACAATTCCATTAGTAGACATCAGAGTCTATGTCTCTGATCTATCTAGTTCCCTATTACTAAATTGTATGCATTGCAGTGATGTCCAGTTAACTTGACAGAATAGCAACATGCTGTTGGAGCAGGATATTAAAGTACTATCACTGCAATTTAGCCATAACCTAGATTCATACCAACATGAGAAAATAAGTGGTGTTCCTTTCACAGAAGTGAAAAATTATTGCACACCTCAGTCCAGTGTTGACTTTGTAGCGTGTAGGTGCAGCATGATAAAGTGGACAATACAATTCTGAGACAAAAAGACTGGTGGGCAGACTGCTAGAATTTTAAATATAGGGTTCATTACTTACTGATAATTGCTGCTTGCTTCCTAATCATTTTTTTATATCAAGGAATTTCCAGTGCATAATTGTCAAGTCTTTCAGGCTTTTGTACAAAATTTACATCAAACAGCCACTGGGTATCCTTTAGAGCCCTAGATCTGCATGAAAGCCACACATACAGCTTGATTACACTTGGACACAGTGCAAAGGCAGAAAATTACTTCATCAACCAAGACTGACACAAATCCAAACTGAGACAGATGGGAGCTGGTAACGGTTGCTCCACAGCTGGAAGACATTCATGCCAGCTCCCGTTCAGCTCAGAAACATGTTCTCAGGGAAGCAAAGAGTCAAAGCAACCTGTGCTACAGGCTACATTTCACTTTTCCTTCTTGCTCTGACTGAGATATAGCAAAAGGAAGGGATTGTGTGAATAGCAAGTTATCAGCTGCCATATGTTTTACCTGCCATTCTAGGCATAGGTACATAATAGTTAACTTCCAACATCCAGATAACATCCCGGTGATCACTGCTGCAAAGGAGCAAGCCCTTTTATACTCATACAGATCATCTCCCAGTCTAGCTTCTCTTAAAACCCCCCACTGGTTTATGTTGTGTTTGTTTATTGGATTCTGTCATGCTGCTTTTGAAGGGGAGTGCTTGGATTCTGTCATGCTGCTTTTGAAGGGGAGTGCTGTTGGCATAATGTTGTGTTACATGAGCCATCATAATTCCATGTAATGTAATCATAGATGTGAACCTACGAGAAGGTTTTATTTACTTTCAGCACAACTTTTTTTTGTTTTCAGATGACTGAAGAGCTATTAAACTGATAGCATGTGGCAAGTCTCCACATGAAGGCTGGTATAAAGTCATCTGTGTTTAGTAAACTGTGTGTCTTGCAAAGTGTTGCACTGCAGGCTAACGTGTGAGTGTATCTATTTTAGGCTCAAAAAAGCAAACAAACAGACAACAAATTTGTGATACTCTGCCAGGGTATCCAATGTAGCTGTCTTTCCAAAAATCTTTAATAACTGTAGCAAATATTTTGGAAAACAGAGTGAATTGTTACATTTATATATAAAATTGCACTTATTTGTATGTGATGACTACATTTTTTCCTGTTTACATCATCTCAGAGTCATTGTCTGCTTCAGCTAAGAAATATTTCTAATCATCTTTCTTAATCCTAGGAATCATATGTTAATGTGTGCACAAATACCTGTTTATCAGCCTAAGGAAGGAGTAAAAGGAAAGGTTTGGTTTCATACTGTGTGTTTCTAAGTGCTTCAGATGGCTTTTCTTAGGTAGCAAGAGGAGAAAAATAAGCAGGATATGATGGAATGGGAAGAAAAATTACCCTGAGAAGACTCATTTTGCAGGAAAACGAAGAAAATTGCTTATTGCTGTCTCCAAAATCAGGTCACCAGGAGGAGGTGCTTGTATAGGTTGCCTATTATGTCTTTCCTCTAGGAATATACTTTCATTCTTTGAGCTGACTTGCAATTTAAAAAAATAATTTCTTTAAGCTATTCGTTTAATTTACCAACTACTTTGATGAAGGAGAGATGATCCATCAGAAGCATCTCTCCATGTATGACCAGTATAGCCTTTTTCTGAGTATTGCTCCAGTACTTCCAAGTTCGGGGATATAAACAGATTTTTTTTCCCCAGTCATAAAAGACTGTGTTTCTCCATCTCTTAATCTGTACACTGTGCCCCATACCAGGAATCCACAGTCAGCACATTACACTGAGCTCCTTACCACTGAATGCTCCCACGCCAGCCTGCATACCTGCCCCCTGCAAGCCAGCCAGTCCACGTCTCTCACCTCTTCCCTTCAAACATCTGTTTCTTCCTCTGTGCTCCACACATCCCTCAGTCTCACAGCCACCTTTTCTGACACCAGTCTAGCAGAAGCAAAGTCACCAAGTTGAGTCCTTTTCCAAGGAATGCCTATGTCCCAAGCAGGAACATAGGGATAATTGCTATGAACTACCACGGAGTAGGTCATGACTGGATGCACAAATGGCCTGTGAAATGAGTTGGCACACTCTGATGTTTTCCCTGAGCATATAGGTATTAATGACAGATGTAGACACATTGTGATTGACAGATTCAGACTTATATGAAATTACAGTCAGCTTCATGATGAATATAAGCTCTGAGATAACACATACTCATGGCATAGGTATAGTGATTACATTTGTAACTTTGATGCAAGTTATCATCTTTTCTTGCTTCTATTTACAGCTCCAATGGGAAATCAGTTTCCTGGGCCCAGAATGAGAAAAGCAGCAGAGGAGCACACCTTTGGCAGAGGCTGTCAGTTCACATCAACAAAAAAGAGAACCCCAACCAAACTGCAGTGATCAAGCCTTTCTCTAAAAGCACAGATAGTAGCCGACATAGTAGCAGTGCTACATTTCCCGAGGCCAGTGCCAAAACACTTTACGACGTTTCAGAAGCAGAAGAGCAATACCCAGCTCAGTATCGACCACAGACTCCCTCGCCTATCAGCACCCTGAGCCACAGAACTGCCTCTGTTAGCCGAACAGAGGATGATGCCCCTACCTTCCAGTCAGAGCCTCCTCAGCGAAGTAGCTCCTCTCAAGGATCCCTCATGGAGCAGATCAGTAGTGTGGTTACTCGCTTTACAGCCAATATCAGTGAGCTGAACAATATGATGCTTTCAACAACCACTCCAGGGACAATTGCAACCACTCCTCTCTGCTCTTCATACCTGATTCCACGGGAAATCCAGCTCCCTACAACAATGACCACGCTTGCAGAGATCCAACCGCTTCCTGCCATTGAAGTCAATGGCGCTTCACAGTCAGCTAGGAAACCTTCAAATGGCAGCATCAAAGAAGGCACTTCAGAGACCCCATCTGCCAAGCAAGACCTGGAGGAGTTGGTAGCTTTAACTCCTCCTTCTCCTTTTAGAGACTCTATTGATTCTGGAAGCGCATCTCCCAGCTCTCCAGTTTCTGAATCCGCTCTCTGTATCCCATCCTCCCCAAAGTACGACACACTCCTCATCAGAGATTATACTCAAAGTTCTTCTTCGCTGTGAATGTAGTTCAAGACAACATTGGATTTCAACGACTACAAGCAAGTAGTGAGGGGACAGGCAAGCCTTCAAGATCTCCAGTGTTCACGCAGATAGAGCGAGAGACATCGGGTCATCTTGTGAGAAACAGAGAGGAAGAAGAGGAATTATTTGAGACGTGGAAACATCAGATTAACATTGTTTTAAAGACAAAATGACTCTTGGCAGATTATCGTGGCCTTAAAAAAACATGGGCTTTTCAGAAACACTGAATCTATTTTTGAGGGCTTATACGGAGTCTGTTAAATCAGTTACATACCAAGTGCTTTGCTTTAGTATTACAACGAACTGTGTGTACAGTGTCTGGGGCAGGGGTGGAAACAAGATTGTAAACAACTGTACAATGGTTTGTTTGTTTACTCTGATTCCTTACCCAGAAGTGAACCTTGATCTTTTATTAAGAATGGAAGACTAAGCATTGAATGTACATTTTCTAACAGACTCATATCTGGGACCAACCTGTTAAGCTTTCTTTCTTTTTTTCTTTTTTTCTATGAAGATCTTGAATAGCAGTAATACATCTTCAGTGACTACCAAACGTTTTGCTGAAGCATATTGTGTCCGTGATACGTTACACATGGTTAACATTAAGCTGAGACTTTGCAGTGAGTGACTGCAACATGGAGGGCTTTACAAGTGACTTCTCAACCTACACATTTGTTTATGAAATTCTCTTCTATCAGTATTGAAAATACAATTTGTTAACATTGGATTCATCTTCACAGCAACAAAACCCAAGGAAGATTTCCTGACTATTTCACCATGTTGCCAACTAATAATGAAGTAGCAAAAAATATTTTCTGGAGTACTGTTTTGTAATTCCCTTATCAGGGCAAGTTGTTGAGGTGAATATTCTCTTTCTAGCAGCACTACCAAGCTATATTATAGCTACACTCCCCACTGAAATTAACACATTTTTATGGACATTCTTATGCTAACATTGCCAGTTAAAATATTCATCTGGACTCCTATAGTCTTTGCTTGTAAGGAACAGGTAAACACTCTAAGGATTTTTGCCATACTTTGAATAGCAGAATTCTAGGAGAACAATCTGTATTATAATGAATTCTGTCAGTGGAATGGTTGTCATAATTGTACTTCATATATAGGGGGAAAAAAAACCTGTGTCAAAATCTGCTTAGAGGTGATTTAACTACTCTTTAATAAGCAACAATTTTAACTTTATTTAGCTGCTGATGACTTGCAGCTATGAACTGTGAAAAAAAAGAAACAAAACTAACAAAAACAACAACAAAAAACACAAACCAACTTTCAAAGCAATACAGAGTAAAGGTTAAACAGAGAAGAACTCATGAGATATGAACCAACAGAGTCTTTGTTTCTTAGCAACTCACAGAAGAAGCAAGGGAATTCCTCATATTTTTTTTTCTATATCAAAGTAGTACAGTTTAGTGCACTTCATACTGTCACAGCACTTTTTAAATACAGGCAGGGAAGAGTTTTAAAGTTTGAATAGAAGTTAAATAATTTTTGATAGGTATAGTTACATAGAACTTGTAAGTCAGGCCCTAAACGCACACTGTATTGGCTCTCTCCTTCATGACATAGCTGTCCTCAGGTGCCAAACTTTTATGGATTTGTTTTGGTTTATTTTATTTTATTTAAGAATAGTATGAAGTGGTGATGCACTTCAATTCAATGTTGAGTTGATGTAGCCTTATATAGAAGACAGCTTCATGGAAGGGAGCCTTGAAATAAGGCTGCTACATTTAATTTTCAAAACCTTTATATCTTGTTCCTTTGAAGATAGCAAGTTATTTTGTAAGCAAAATTCATATCCAGTTTTTCTCCCCCAAGTCCAAAATAACAAGTTGTTGATCAAGCAAAGAAACAAAAGATGAAAGCACATTCACATAATTTAGTAAAGACCATTCTCTATTCCTTTGGGAGCATAGTTTCACCATCATGTGCTGCATACCAATTTACTGCTCAACAACAATAAACATTAAAAATAAATTAAAAAAAAAGATGACTGAATCCAGGCTAGCACCTCACAGAGATAGTCTAGTGACTCTGTACATCCTGCACAAGGCAGCATCATCTGACAGCAGTCGGTGGGCATGTTTGTTTCACCAGGTACAGTCGTTTACTAGCTATGCCTATTTGTAGTTCTTGCCTTCTCGCACGACTGATTAGTGCAGACTCCGTTCTGTGCAGCTGTACAGTTTCCAGACCAGAGCTTGGTTTTGCCCTCCTAGTTCACAGTACTATCATGTCTCATCATTCCCTTGCTGCCCATCCTTAGGAGAAAGCATCTTCTTGCAGAGGTTACAACCCACATTTAAGGGAAGGGCATGTCTGATCAGTCTGTAAGAAAAGCATTTTCATTTAGGGAGTCTAGACCACTTAACTGTTGTTCATGGAAGGCTTATATAATAACATATGTTCCCCATCAGTGTGATTTTGTTTTGATATATACAGAGTGTACTGAGATAGTTAATGTGATTTTCAAGGGGAGTCTAGTACTATCTGTCTCTTATACTTCAAGCTGTTGACCAATGTCCTTACTAGAATATTGTTCACCTTGATTTTTCCCTAGCCTTTTAGGTTCCCATTTCTATAGTCTTTCCTTATGTTGGTGGACACTCAATATTAACGTGTTCCTGCTAAAATCTGTGGACTTTGCTTGCACTGTGAAATAATCAACAGTGGAATTAAAGATTATACAAATAAACATAGAAAACTTTTCTTAAAAATAATTTTAGTAAAAAGGAGTGAGAAATAGAAACTGTTACACCATGACTCAGTATAAATATACGTCTTTTGCTCCCAAGTTGCAATTCTGCACAATCCTGGCCATAGCTATTGCACAGAGCTTTCATATGTATTACCAAGGTGATGTATGTATGTGTGTGTCCATATGTGTACACATACACAGACAAAGCTCTCGATCAGACACCTGAACATATGTTTTAAGAGGATGAAATCTTAATGCTACACAAATTTTAAACAATTTTACTCATTCGTTGGGAGGGCTCATGCATCATTTGTATATCCGTTAGCTGGAAAATTTAATTGCATAATGAAAGAAGGATGGAGCCTGTGATTGTACCTCCCTGTTGTCAGTCTATCTTTAACTGAGGATAGGTCAGCTTTAATGTCATTTAAAGAAGGTAGAATCCATTCTATTTACACAGGCAGGAATGTACCAGTGTCACTTTGTATGATATGTCTGAATTTCAACAAAAGGAGGAAAGTTTTTTTGCAGGGAAGATAACAATGATGTAATTACTGTAGCAGTAATTCAAAGGAGCCCAGTGGGAGATTTGCAAGACTGGAAAGAAGCCCATGGGTTTGATACAAGAAAAAAAAGAAAATTAGGAATGATAGACATTATGATTTTGTTATGCTGTTTCTATGCTAGCCTCTGTTTAAGACAGTAAGATAGAACAGAAGAGTTTTTCAGACATAAAAGTAAATGTTGCAATCATGAACGCTTTCCAATTTAAATAAAGAATGTGCAAGTACCGATTGAATGGCTTGAATTTGCCCTCCAATTTAGTGCTGCTGCCAGAAAGGGAAATAAAGGAGTAAAAATTATTGTCATTCTTGGCTACAAGGACCTTGGAAAATCACTTGTGCTTTGAGGCCAACCTTGAAGAGAGAAGGCATAACCACTTCTGGAATCTGTGTTTTTGAAATAAGGTGAATCACTCCGGCAGGCCAGTTGGGAAAAAGTATTAGCAATATTGAAGAACTGTATTTTTAATTGGCTCTGGAGAATAATTGCATGCCTTTGGAAATGTGCTTCCTTGTACTTTTATCTGAACATTTGGTGCCTAGACTCATACAAATACTTTAGACCACAGATTTTCAGACCATGATCCACAATGTACTTGCTGATGTTTCTTGAGAGCCTGGTTGACCACAAGGTGCTGGCTTCTTCCATTGATTTCCAGCTACAGAAGTGAATTTAAAGTGAAATGCTAGGTAAAAAAAAATAACTGTTAAGAAATTCAAATAATAAAACAAAAACCAAAACAAAACCCAAAAAACAAACAAACAAAACCAACCTGATAGCTTTCTTGAATGTTTATTTAGTTTCCTTTCCAAAAGGAAAACTTATGTGATCAAAACTGGGAGAATAAGATCTCCAAAGGGAGTGAATGAGAAGACTCTGGAAGATAGTAGAGTTCACCTGGGGATATTTTCTTTAGAGAGATCAAGGCTAGACTGAAAACAGCATACCTTTGGGTGTAAATTCTGTAGAGGAAAGTGTGAAACTTTGCTATTCTGCTTAATATATCATTTATGAGATAAGAAGAAAAACATGACAGCATACAAAAATGTCCTTAGGAATATCAAAATACTATGCTGAGCATTAAGAACATGACCATGACTTTTTATTGTGACAGACCAGTGACAGAGATGACCTAAAAAAGGATTTTGGTGCCTAAAGTTAAGATTTCAGAAGAATTTAATGCCTACACCTAAACCCAATATTTAAAAATCATTATGCCACTGCCACCTTACTCAATTACCTAATATTGTACGCCCACATACTCTCACAACTACCCTGATCTTGACACATTGAATCATAGAATCATGAGATGCTTTGAGTTGAACCTTTAAAGGTCATCTAGTCCAACCCTCCTGCAGTGAGCAGAGACAACTTCAATTCAATCAGGTTGCTCAGAGCCCCACCCAACCCAGGCCTGGAATATTTCCAGGCATGGGGCATCTACCAGCCTTCTGGCCAACCGGTTCCAGTGTCTCACTACACTCATTGTAAAAAAAATTCTTCCTTATATCTGGTCTAAAGCCTTTAAAACCTTTACCCCTTGTCCTGTCACATTTATAGATCTTTGCCTCTAACTCATGTTAAAACTCATCAGGAATCCAGAAAGCAGTAGTTCCTAGATTAAATCCCTATATATCCTATGAGTGAGCACACAGAGTGCACAGCACATAAAGCAACAGGAGTTGCTTACATAATGGAGTAGAAATCTTCCTCTTGTTTTTAAGACTATGGGTCGAGTTACGTGGCTGTTTTTACAACAGCCTTGAGTTTGGAACAGTCAGGCAGAAGGCAAAAGATTAAAATTTAGGCATTTCTGTTGACAGAGGGGATTGAAGTCTTCCTCCTAGCCAGGAAGTGCTCTAATGACTCGATGTTGAGGTACCCCATGTTCATCTCACTAAGGTAACTTCACAAGACAGAAACAAATTCAAGAAGTCCAGAGTGGAAAAGAAACAGCTGTTCTGCACCCTGACAGGACATACCTTTGATGTAATTAAGAATGGTATGTGACCATCTGACCATTTCATATAAAAGAATTTTGGGAGCAGGAACCAGGTGAGCAGTTTAATTACAAAGTAGACATAACATTTTTTTCTGTGCTATTTATTGGCTCAAAAAGCCTTTAAATTCTTTTCTGAAAAGTGTTTTAATGTCAGGATGGGAGGACATGCCCTTCCTTACCTCTGTGTCTGTAAGAATTTCATCTTCTACCTGGAGTTCTCAGACCACTCCATGGACAGGCAGAGTCTGAGTCTTCTTGGATAGGTGAAGAAATTAAACCTGGGGTTTCCACTTCTCTGATACTAAAGAAATAAAAGAGGCTAATTTCATTTTTCTCCATCCATCTTTTACAAAGTTCACTCATCTTGGAAACAAAAATTCTAGCCATGTGGAGAAATGGGTCCCAGTTGAAAATCAGCATTTTCTATGTATTGCATTCCCATACTGGCTCAAACTGACTAATCTCAGACATATCTTCTCTTGTTGCATTGCTTTCCTGGGCAACTGACTCTCCTCAGACACTTCACAGTAAGTTTAGACATTTAACAAAGGGTTCTGGCCTCCACACTAGAGCCAAATATTATACAAAAATAGGTATTACACTGCATAAATTTAAGTGCTGAAGTTCTTTACTGACATTGCCTCTTAACTTGTTGAGGTAAATGGAATCAATACCAATCAATATTTGTGTAAAGAAAATCTAAGTTTTATAGTGGCCAACCAAGTCTAGATCTTGGCTATTTGCTCCAGCAGAGTAATGACAGGATGTTCTGCCCACATTCTTTTGAATCAAACAGCACATGTATTTTATTAGATTCATTCTTAAAGCACCTTGCTAGTCCTGGTGAGTAGTACCTTCCCACCATTCTTCTCTGTCATTGTTATTCTAGCAGGTATCCCAATGGGAAAGATCATACTGTGTTAAGGAATGTGAATGAATATGTCCAAAAATAAAAAACAGGTCACAGTTTTCTGGCAGTTTCATGAATGGCATAAAGGGAAGTCAATACACTTCATGAACAAGAAAACATTCAACTTCTATCCACTTCAGTGTGCACTGCATGTATTAAGACTTCAGTTCAATTATCTGAATTCACCTCTTTTTTTTTTTTTTTTTGCTATGATTTGTTATTATACCCTCTGTTCACATCTCTGCAATTGCCACTTACAATTTTATACTGCAAAAAGGCAAAAAGATACAGACCAGTAAAGCATAAAGGTAAGTAAAAGAATAACCTGGGTAATGAATACCGATGGTGTAAATGGGTGGTTTTATCTTATCTGAGTAACAACAGTGCAAACAAATAATAATCATTAGTCACTCCTATCTGCCAAATGGGAACAAATATACTATGTATATTACATGTACTAATAGGATTATATGGCAGCTGCTGGTGGTATATGTAATTAGAAATCTATATAGAATATAGATGTTTTAGAGAGACGGTGCCAATTCTAAAAGATTTGTGTGGGCTACAAGTGCTTGTAATTATTTTTTTTAATTTGCTAATAACTTATGAACAACTGGTTTCAAACATTCTGTGGGCGTTTGTTCTTTTTTATGTTGTTGCTGCTTATACTATTAAAAAAATAGAGAATGTAAAATTATTATTTTGATGTGAACTGAAAATGATTTTTCATAAAATTTAACATTTTTATCAGCTTTCATTTTACTTTCTACCTGTACAAATGTAATTTATTTTAGCACTGAAAAAGACATTTGCTTGTTTCTCAATTGTCTACATCATGTTATAGTTGGTGTTTATGTAGAGTCAGGTACTTTTTGAACAGTATTAAAAAAATTCTGTGATATGACTGAAAACTGGATTTATTTTTTTTCTCTGACATACTTACATCTCTGATTTCAGTGCAGGTGTGGCTGTACACAAACTCTTCAACAATAATCTTTCTCTCTGTCGTTTTAAAGGATTCCTTAATACTAGTTATATACCATTCTACTATAGCCCGATCCTTCTCTTTTGAAAGAAACACAATTTCGTTGATGGCATAGATGGATTTTCAGGCAGAGAGGAAACTGTATAACAATCTAGTCTCAAATAACAAGAAAACAAAACTTGTATATATTCTTTAATAATTTGATTCCTCGTTCTCTGCCATTGTCTTCACTAGAAATCAATCACTTACCCCAAGAATGGCTACATTTTGTTTCCACCCAACAGATTTTGCTTCACTTTCCCTGCTAAACAGGAACTCCCCCCCCCCAAAAAAAAAAAGAAAAAAGAAAAAGAGCAACCCCCCTCACCCCCCCCAACCCCCCCCCCCTGCCCCCACCCCAATAAATCCCCTCTGAAGAAAGAGGTTTTCTGATTTTCCTATTTAGAAATCCTCTCCATCTCATTTCAAAATCTAGGCTTACTTAGACTGGCATGAGTCTGGAATAATGACTGCAGAATGTGAACTGTGGCACTCTGATAAAAGACTGTTTTCTAAATACATCTTCAGAGAGATTGTTGATTTGTTTAATTTGCTGTTGAAGAATTAAAGGCAATAATTTCATAACACAATGGTAGGCAAAGTGCTCATCTCCAGTTAAAAATAATGTGAATTCACATCATGACTTTGAGCCACCTAAAATTCCACATCCCAAAGTAAATTCTTTCAGTGCATAATTCCATGACTGCTTTTAAAGTGAAATACACTACTTTAGGTAAAGACTGTTTTAGCAAGATTGCATTGCACTTTATAGACAGGGATTTTGAGAATAATATGCACCATCCTTCTTCATTGCAGATTATTGTTTAAAGTATTTTTATTTTGGGTGAAAAAAAATAACACCATGTTCAGTCATCACCTCTCAGTTCTGTTTCTTCTTAGTTTCTATTGTCACTCCTGCATGATGGCCTTCATAAACTAATAAACTACTGGATCCCATCCCAGATTCAATCACAAATTAGTGTTTACATAAAAAAAAAGAGGGGTATGATTCCATTATATGCCCTCAGAAGTATCAGGGCACTTGGTGAGAAAAACAGAAGCTCAGTTGCCTGGAAAGTTTGGAGTCTAATTTCTCTGCCTGTGTGGAGTATGATCTTTCTTTCATGTTTGGTCCATAAATTCCATCTCATATCAGAGAAACCTTACTGACAATGCTGCTATAATCCTACACCCCCAAAAATAATTTAAAAAATCACTGTTTTTAGTGTAGAAGTTAGCTTTTTTTAAATGCCCCTCTTAATCATATCTATCCTATTTCATCTTCCTAGGTCATAAAGCAGCAACAAGCAAAAAATACCTTTAAGGGAGGCAGAATATGACAAGGATAGATAAGTCCATGGCTCACCTAGGCCCTGCTTAGCTGAACTAGTATATGAGCTTTCCTTTCTTTCATAATACACTTCTCTTCTTCTCTCATCCTCCTCCTTCTCACAGCAGAGATGAACCTTGGGAACAAGTCTGAAACTTTAAGAACTGCAGTCTGCTTTAGTGTCTGTCCACAGGCTGTTCAATACTTTGTTTTCCTGTTGTAGGAGTTTAAGACCAAATCCCAGTGGAGTGCATGAAGTATTTGTTATGGCAAAAGAATCAGAACAGATTTCTTTCACCTCTACAGAAAATTTTGATTTAGTTATATTTTTTTCAGGGAAGTGCAGCTTAAATCCACTATCTGCTTTTATATGTGTCCTTGTAAACTAAGTTTTACAATTTAGTCATTCTTTTAGGCTAAAGCAAAGTGACTAGCATTCTTGTTTACTATGATACTGCAACAGGAATTCAAAACTTCCCTCTACATTACTTAACACTTTTAACTCCTTCTCAGAGATGAGTAAATTAAAAGCTTCACTGGTAAGCGTTTCCTGGGCTTTCTCATATATGAGTGAGATTTCAGATATGTGCTTGTTTGGCATGGTAAAGGCTAGGATCAAGTGCTTGCTACAAGACATATGCAATGTGTTATATAACTGATGCTTGCTCCTCATGAGAGCAATTCCCAGTACTTGGGTCTCCCCTACTGAGCACCCTCTGCCTGAGAGAAGGAGGAATATTGCTGAGGTATTAGTGGAAGAGTAATCAAGAGGCTATGAATTTAGGAAGCAACTAAAAACAAAACACAACTCTGGAGGCCCACCTGAAGGCAGACAGTTGAAACAGCCAAGTACCACATTGTCATGAAGCAGACTGTAGATCAGAGACCATTAAAGGGCAGGAGATGAATCCTATAATAATCTTAATAAGGTTACTGGATTTCCATGCCAGTGTCATACTGGAATCCTGCCACAAGCTGAAAACTGTGTCAGATTGCAATACTTTCTTCCAGGTTAATGTATCCCATTTCCACTTCTAAGTCTATTTCTTTGCTGTTTTCTGACCAGAAAGATGCTGGACAGTTAGATAATTGTCATAGGAAAATCTGGCATCAAGTTAGGCAGCAAAGATGAAAAAGACTTTCCACATGTTTCTTTGGGAAGATAAGGCTGGCAAGCATTGCCCACATACAAATACCAAATGTCACAAAGCATTCAACCAAACAGCAGATTTCAACAAGCTCTGTCTTAAAGCACTATAATGCAGTGCCTTGGCTTGTGCCACTTACAGCTTATCTCAGCTGCCTTCCAAATAGCCCTGGAAGGCTTGGAAGGATGATTTCATTAGGTTACAGACCACCAGACTTCTTGGTTTTGCTGCTGCTCCAACAGAAATCCTCAACAGTTCAGACTCAGCAAAATCATAACTTCCTCCTCCAAATGGTAGAGGAAACAACAAGAAAAGGTGCTGTGCTGGACCTTGTTCTCACCAGCAGGGAAGGGCTGGTAACCAGCGTGAGGCTCAGGGACAGGTTTGGCTGCAGTGACCATATAGGGGTTGAATTTAAGATCCTCAGGGCAACCAGGAGGACGTATTCTAAGCTTACAACCCTAGACTTTAGGCGCGCAGATTTTTATCACTTCAGGGATCTGCTGGCCAAAGTGTCGTGGGATGAAGCCCTGTAGGGAAGAAGGGCCCAGGACAGCTGGTCAGTATTCAAGGACCACCTCCTCTGTGTCCAGGAGCAATGTATATCAACAAAGAGGAAAGCAGGGAAGAATGCTAGAAGGCCTGCCTGGATGAGCAAGGAGCTGCTGGACACACTATCACTTAAAAGGAAGCTCTACAAGGAGTGGAGGAAAGGACAGCTGGAATGGGGGGTGTATAAGGAAGCTGCCTGAGCAGCAAGAGACCTGGTTAGGAAAGCCAAAGCACAGTTTGAATTGAATCTAGCCAGGGAGGTTAAAGGGAACACCAAGAATTATACTAATGGTAAAAAGAAGACTAGGGAAGGTGTGGGTCCCCTCAGAAAGGAAACAGGTGAAATGGTCACAAGTGACATGGAGAAGGCTGAGGTTCTCAATGTCTTCTTTACCTCAGTCTTCACTGCAAGGGCCTCCAGCCACACTCCTGGAGTCGTGGAAGATAACAGCAGGGACTGGAAGGAAGAACTGCCCATCATAAATGAAGATCAGGTTTGTGATCACCTGAAGAACCTGAAAGTGTTCAAGTCCCTGGGACCCAACAGGATACACCCACAGGTACTGAGAGAACTGGCAGACGAGGTTGCTGAACCTCTCTCTATTATAGTCCAAAAGTCCTGGCAGTCTGGGGAAGTCCCCACTGACTGGAAAAGGGGAAACATTACTCCCAAGGACAAATCCTGCCTGACAAACCTGGTGGCCTTCTATGAACAGCTGACAACATTAATAGATGAGGGGTGAGCAACTGATGTCATTTACCTGGACCTGAGCAAAGCCTTCAACACTACCCCACACCACATCCTGGTCTCCAAACTGGTGACACATGGGTTTGATGGGTGGACCACGAGATGGATAAAGAACTGGCTTGATGGCTGCACCCAAAGAGTGGCTGTCAATGGCTCCATGTCCCAGTGGAGGCCAGTGACAAGTGGAGTCCCTCAGGGATCAGTCCTGGGACCAGTCTTGTTCAACATCTTTGTTAGTGACATGGACAGTGGCATTGAGTGCACCCTCAGCAAGTTTGCTGATGACACCAAGCTGTGTGGTGCAGCAGACATGCTGGAGGGAAGGAATGCCATCCAGAGGGACCTTGACAGGCTGGAGAGGTGGGCACAAGCCAACCTCAGGAGGTTCAACAAGACCACGTGCAGGGTCCTGCATCTGGGTTGAGGCAATCCCAAGCACAAATCCAGGCTGGGCAGTGACTGGCTGGAAAGCAGCCCTGAGGAGAGGGACTTGGGGGTGCTGGTGGATGAGAAGCTCAACAGGAGCTGTCAATGTGCACTTGCAGCCCAGAAAGCCAACCAGAGCCTGGGCTGCATCAAGAGAAGTGTGGCCAGCAGGTCAAGGGAGGTGATTCTCCCCCTCTGCTCAGCTCTGGTGAGACCCCACCTGGAGTACTGCATCCAGTTCTGGAGCCCCTATTACAAGATGGATATGGACATGCTGGAACGTGTCCAGAGAAGGGCCACCAGGATGATCAGAGGGCTGGAGCACCTCTCCTGTGAGGACAGACTGAAAGAGTTGGGGCTGTTGAGTCCAGAGAGGAGAAGGCTCCGAGGAGACCTTCTTGTGGCCTTCCAGGATCTGAAGGGGGCCTACAAGAAAGCTGCAGAGGGACCTTTTAGGCTATCAGGTAGTGATAGGACTAGAGGGAATGGAATAAAGCTGGAAGTGGGGAGATTCAGGCTGGACGTGAGGAAGTTCTTCCCCATGAGAGTGGTGAGAGCCTGGAATGGGTTGTTCAGGGAGGTGGTTGAGGCTCCAACCCTGAAGGTGTTTAAGGCCAGGCCGGATGAGGCTCTGGCCAGCCTGATGTAGTGTGAGGTGTCCCTGCCCATGGCTGGGGGGTGGGAACTAGGTGATCCTTGTGGTCCCTTCCAACCCTGACTAATTCTATGATTCTATAATGACAGCCCAATAAGACATGTATGCCTCCAGTGAATTAAAACACCCTAACTCCAGATGAAAATTCATAGTTGAACACAGCTACAAGGAAGCCATGTCTGCTGCAAATACCCACAGAAATAGAGAGGAGCTCGCTGGCAAGACAACTTGAATTCACTCCAGAAAGTGCATATTTCTTGCTCTGTATAACAAAACATTGCTTGTAGCTTTGTTAAAACAGGTTGAATAACAAAATAAATTAAAGAAGTCATATAAGATTGCATAGAAAAGACCGACTCTGTTGTGATGAGTTACATGAAAATATAGGAATTCTTTTTTGTTCTATTATTCCTCAGTTACCTGATGACAGACCACAAAAGTGAGATTTTAATTCTTTCGTTATCTTTTCACAACCCAAAGCAGACAACAAATTCAGAACAAGATAACTGACAGGGAATGTTAAATCATCTCATACTGCATTGATAGCAGTTGTCTCCTAAACAGATTGGGAGGTACAAGCAATGAGTCAACACTGCCTGAGAGGGAACACTCACTCAGCTAAATGAAGCAAAACACCACATATGTTTTACACACACACACATAAAAAGTAAAAAAAAAAGCACTTGGGTTACAGCAATATCAATTCTGAACATTTTCACTGAAAAGACAGGTTTGTGTGTGAGTAAGACTTATGGGTGTGAAGCAGCTTAGTTGGAGGCTGGCTAACAGAGTGACTAACAGTGTAAAGCTTGCTGTATTTGCTTTTTCTTAAAATGTTTCCATAGCAGAAGTTTGCCAGAGAATGTGCAGCTTTTGTTCATTACCATTTATTTTCTCAGGTCTCAATAATTTTTTGGCTTTGAATTTTCTAACAAAAAATTGTCTACAAAACCCACTCTACCTGAATTCCTTTGTAAATCTCCTAAAACCTTTTACTTCTGTTATTTCAATCAGTCCTTGGTAATTTTGTATTATATACTGCCAGTACTGGTTATTTTTTGCTTCAACTAAAACCCAGAAAAAGAAATCCTAGTTCTAATTAAGCCAGTGGGAATTAATACACAGAATTACACAGAATACACAGCCACTATTATAAGAAAGGTATAGATGTGCTGGAGCATGTCCAGAGAAGGGCCATGAGGATGATCAGAGGGCTGGAGCACCTCTCCTGTGGAGACAGACTGAGAGAGTTGGGGTTGTTCAGTCTGGAGAAGAGAAGGCTCTGAGGAGACCTTATTGTGGCCTTCCAGTATCTGAAGGGGGTCTACAAGAAAGCTGGGGAGGGACTCTTTAGGATGTTGAGTAGTGATAGGACTAAGGGAATGGAGCAAAACTAGAAGTGGGGAGATTCAGATTGGGCGTTAGGAAGAAGTTCTTCACCATGAGGGTGGTGAGACACTGGAACAGGTTCTCTAGGGAGGTGGTGGAAGCCCCATCCCTGGCAGTTTTTAAGGCCATGCTGGATGTGGTTCTGAGCAACCTGATCTACTGTATGGTATCCCTGCCCATGGCAGGGGGGTTGGAACTAGATGATCCTTGTGGTCCCTTCCAACCCTGACAATTCTGTGATTCTGAAGTTTATTGTTAGCCCTATTTCTGCTGGAACTGATAATATACATCAGCAGTGGCACTGCTCCTGGTAAGTAACAGATGAAGCAGGACCTTTTTCTGCAGACTGTTCACAGAAATACAGCTCCTGACTAGAGTCAGGTTGAAGTGATATGGTCAAGTCGATATGGTGGTGTTAGGTCATGGGCTGGACTTGATGATCTCAGAGATCTACTCCAGCCTCAATAATTCTGTGATTTTGTGAAACAGAGTATTATTCTGCACTGATTACCTTTGATGCAAAGTCGATTTTCTGGAAGAGTAAGTTCACTAGGACAAAGTCTTCATCATGACAGTCACTCTCAGCATCAGAAAATGTTCCCATTCATCTAAATTTTACTAAGACAGACTAGATACAAAGTCATGTTCCCTGTTTTAAGATTTATCCAAACTCAAAACATGAAAAAAATTAAGGTGGAACACTTATGAGGTCAGCACAGTTAGATCAAAACTGGAAGGAATTATCAGTCTGTGATCAAAGTTTTTCCAGATTTGAAATGTCAAACCTTCTATCTTCTTCTCTCCTACAGGAAAAAAGGGAATTGCTCCAAACCAGTATTCATATACAGCCCAAGGAGATTTTGCTACAGCTCCTGAAACATCAAACCCCTGTTATCAGTCCAACAGTTTCAACAGAGTTGTCAGGCAGAGGAAGGGCATTTAGCTGAGTTAAACATGTTATTAATCCCCAATACCCACTGGGTTGGTGTCTCAATCCAGAAGTTAGGAAAGAGATGTGGTTCTTTTAAAACATTCCTGCGTGTGAAATCAAGGCACAAATGAGGTCAAATATCAAAGTGAGGCTTTTATTAAAGAATAGAGTAAACAAAACAGAAAGGAAGGGAGAGAGAGGGGGAGGGAAAATGGAGAAAGAGAGAGAGAGAGCAAGAGCAGCAGAAATATTACTACCTCAGGGCACTTTTCTGTCTTTGGCTGGGAGGAAGTGGGGCAACATCGTAGGATCTGAATCCTTGTCAGCTTGTGATGTCATTGGCCAGAGGAGGGGAGAGGTCCAAGAAACCTGCCAAGTTCCAGGGTGTAGCATGGGCCATGATGTTTTTCAGTCCTCAGAGCAGGCTCCAGTGTGTAGTGTTTTCAGTGACGTTCTTCTCTTCCAGCGTAGGCATAGCTTGGGACCTCTTATACAGTTCATTTATCACAGCTCCAGCTGGCCCGTGTCCTAGTCACATTACAATGCATATGTGAATTCCAGGTTTCACTTCCAGGGGGTCTTTCCTGTGTGCTTGCAGAGGTCAGCACCAGAGTGGCCTCCACCCCTTTTTGCCTCCCCCTGTTCACCACCCACCCCTGGGTTTATCTTTATTGCACGTTCCTGGTCGTCTTTCCACCACATCCCCTGGGCAGCTGTTGTCTCCATGGGCAGAGATGACACATCTTACCTTATCTTTGTTGAGACATTTCTCAGTTCTTAATGTGATCACCACCATCACAAGCTGATTTACATTCAGGACATGATTTCTACAGCTGGTAAAAAGCATGTACGTTTTTATTTATGTTATAAGTTTTTTGCATTAGAGGGTTTGGTTCATGCTTGGTCATGGTGGCATTTTATGAGGCCTTCAGCAAATAATAAAGGATGCTCTTTCTAATGGCACCTTGTGTTTTCTAAAGTTGCCATTTATGCTAACATTAGAATTTTCATCTTTTGGTTATGATTTTTTTTTAACACTAGACAGTAGTTAAAATATTCTAATTGTTCTTTGCCTTTGTTTTCCTCTTTCTCTTTACTGCCTACTTCTAGAGCAGATCAGTGCTGTATTTCTGCTGTGTGTCAGCTCACACTGCACAGCACCTGATAGGTGAAGCATGTTATCCATGCAATGAAATAAGGCTGGACTTTTGTTCTCCACTCAAACATCAAAATAAAAGTCACAGAACTGGTCAAATGGAGTTATGGGGTTTATGACATGGTTTAATTTTTAAATATTTCTTTTTGTTGGTTGTCTATTTAGACTTGACAGACAATAATAAGATTTCTGATAATCAAAGATGCTGTGATACAATCTGTAACAACTGAGTCTGGCATTATCAGTGACTAGTCATATCCATATTCTGTCTGAATTACTTTTTGTAATAAATACTTCTGTGTGAGAAGTAGAGAAATACAGAAGGTGAATCCCTTATGGCAAAGTGCAGACTTTGAAAGGAAAATTAATTTGTTTTAGTACTATTTTAGTGTTTTGTCTTATTAAAAGTATGTGTCATTCATAAAGATAGAAAGATTAATGGGGTTGAGTTCATTTCTTTGAGAGATCTCTTCATTATTGGCATCGATACAGACAGTTACTGAGTCTGTTGGTGATATTACCCAAATTCATGAACATTGATGGCCTAATGCAACTCTGTGATAATATACTCTCAAATATCCTTCCTGACTGTTAAGCTATAGAAATTTTGCCTCACTTTTGCAAAGCTTGAAACAGATGAATGGTCTGTTATACAATAGACAAAATAAAGTAACCCAGCAATCTGGGTGGTACAAGACAACACCCCAAAACCCCAAAACCACCAGATTCCCTTCTTCCTTGTGTTCCCTGCAGATAAACAAAAACATGTCTTTAAACATTCAGCATTATGGAAAGTGAAAAATAAATAATGTGAAAAACAGGAAACAAATTTCAAGTTAATGAGTCTGCTGAAAGGAAGAACATTTTGGTATACTGTAAAAGAGAACAAAACGTGGAGAAAATATGAACAAAATGTGCTATGCAACTTCTGCCTTTGTAATTCCATTAGCTCTGTTTCCACTCATCAAAATGATAACAAAACTTTGTTTTGCACTTACTTAATTAACATTACAAAATCTGAGTGAAGACAAGGCAGTGATAGCTTTCTGTGCAGTGCATCAAACTGAGGTCAATCCATGCTGGATAGTTTAAGGCTGACCGCAAACACAACCCGTGAACCACCCCTCATAGCTCACACTCCATGGGATTTAGCTAATTATCTCTATGACTTATAAAAAAACAATCTTGTTCTGTTATGGGAAGGATTTAATGGTCAGATTAAAAGGTCTAAAACCCTCTCATCCATTCTACTATCTCAGCACAACTTCATTCACCCAGGTTCTGCAGACAAATATTCAGATCCAGCAGAATAAATCTTGTGGCTAGAACCTTAGTTTTGCCATTTCTACACTTCCTGTCTCAACTGCCACTATAAGTACTTGCAGAAAGAGCCCATAAGCAGAAAACATCTTCACAAAGCTCTTCTTGGGTTTTATTTCCAAACAGGGTTGTTTAAGCACTGTTTTTCTTCTGTCTAACAGTCCTACTTTCTAATGTCAGAAATCCCTTTGGTGGAGCAAGAATGGTGCCAGCTTTCAGCTCTGTGGATTTTGCTGTCTTGTCACACCAGAGATAATCCTATTATTTCTTCCTTGAACTCACTTTGTAAGGATGAAGAAAATGAAAAGCTATAAACTAAGAGATATAAAAATGAAATAAAATCCACAACATATTATGGAGTAGAGAAAGTTATAAATATCAGAAAATTTTCAGGTGATACACTTCATTCCAACTTGCTCCATTCGTTTTTCTGTCTTATTGATTGACTCAGATGATCCTTAAATTCAGCACCTCTGTGTTTGACTCAAACCTCTGATGAGGTACTATACAACGTGATTTCCCCAAAATCCTCTACATAGTCTATGCAGAACAAAGAATTGAATCCACTCCAGATACTAGACAACATCTTATGTATCTTGTTTTCTCTCACCCAAATAAATCAATAACACTTTGGCTCTTTGTTGCTTGGAGCCATCTAAAAATTATCACTGAATGACTCACTAAAGGAGCTGGATTTTAGCTCTGATGCATTTCTGGAGCTGACCATTTAAAACTTGGCAAAGGAATACAGAGAAAATCCTCCCAAAAAGGCTATCTCATGATCAGCAGCTATTATCTCCACCTTTCATCTGCTTTTACTCACTCCTTCTTGCAAGTACTTGTTATGCTAGTCATTTTGTGCTCTGGAAATATTATGGTTTGTTATGGGGAGGATAGGTTTTGGCCTGATTGTTTTTATGCATGTATTGGAAATAGTACCATGACCTTTCCATAACTGAGTAACTATTGCATTATTAATGCAAACACATCTATGGATAACTGCATCTTGGCAGATGCACTGTTCATCCATATCATTATTTACTCTATTTATTATTGTTTCTAATGATCATTTATTTACTCTATTTATTATTGTTTCACATAAATAGTCCCCAAATCCAATGAGAGGAAAGAGAACTTTCAAAAACCTTGTACATTGGACTTCATTTGTACCATTCTCAAATTGTTCACCTCAGCAGACATCTGCTCCTTATAGTCACTGCTAAGTATCAGATGTTTTTCAGAAAGAATTAGAAGTACTCCTGAACAGCATCATGTTGTACCACATTTGGGTTTTTTCCCTAGCATCTCTGAAGTTATTATTGGCAGACACAAACTGTTTTAAGAAACCTAAATAGGAAAGTTAGGAGAAGAAATAGAAAGCTCACACCAGGGAAATTATATATCCACTATCATGAGTCAGGGCTGAGTTTAGAACTAAGTCTCTGCACTGTTCATAGAATTAAGTTGTTGCTGGATCTGGCAAAGATTTAAACCATCCAGCCTGGGGACCAGTATCATTTCACCAGAGATAGCTCAAGATTTACCTGAGACCTTTGCAAACATTTAGACATCAGCTCACGTCATGATTTTCATTGCCACAGCTTGTGTGGTATTGATAACTGACCTGGTGGTCTACAGTTAGGGAAGATGTATCTGCATCCCACTGCATGTACAGTGGTGATGATACGAGGAACTGCAGATATATAACTCAGAAACTCAGCTCTTTAAAATAAGGTGGCTTCTGTCTACCCTTGGCAGCAGCAAACACTGATGGTTGAGCAGCTTTAAAAACAGAAAATTTCCTGCCTTTTCTTCATGCACATGGGTTCACCTGAAGGATGTTGTCCCTCACTAAACAAAGTAAGATGCCTGAACATCAGCAACGAGCTCCTCTCCTGTACCAAGAAGTCATTTTCAGTTTTAAACACAATAATTCAAAAAATGTACATGAATAACTCAAACATTTACAGATGAAGATTTTTTCCATGTCACTGCTTTTCCCTGAACAACAGAAATAAACTTATTCATAACAATGTGTTATCTCACATTTTAGTATCTCCATCTTCTGTTTTGCACATGTACTATCACTTTCACCTTTAATGCCTGAAAAAAGCAATTGTAGTTTGATGAAAAGCATGGGTAGATTCTAATAGGAATGGCTATTAAAACGAACAGAGAAATTTAAAGAGCCCCTCATAACTGCTTTTGGGTTTTCCAGAGTTTCCAGAAGCTAATATAACATCATCAGGCAATTTATGCACCTCATAACAGTTCCTGTCACTTCAAATACAGACATGTTTTCCTCAACTTTGGAGAACGTCCTGTGATCCATGAACCAAGCAGAACATTCTGGGTCACATACACATTTTATTGCAATGTTGGAAACCATGCCAGGAAATTTGCTAGAAGTTAGTGTTCAAATATTATATTTATTGGTTATGATAAAATACTAACTTTACAACATATATTTTTTCTGCAACTATCATATGTGTTGTATGAAATTCATCTGGTTGTGATAAACAAAGGACACTAGTTGAGGCCTAAGCTATCTTGAAGGCTCAGTTCTTGCATCTTGTTTTTGGTTCCTTGGAATCAATGTCTTCCATCTTAGAAGTGTATCCTTATGTCATGACATTAATATTTCTGTATAGCAGATATGGTTGGATTTGTCCATTAAACAAGAAAATAATTGCAGCAGATATCTCTTTCTGGTTTATTTTTTTTCATACCATCAAACAGAAAGTTATTAATCATTTCAGCTACTAAGCAACTAACAATTTTCACAGCAATCATCAAAATTATTCACAAAGAGGATATTAAGGGAAGATGGATGTCAGAAGGCTGTTGCTTATTTAATGCCTTGCTTGCAAATGAGGAAATATGAAGTAGCTGAAAAAGAAACTTAAAATAAAGTAATTTACAGGTGATAGGGGAATGAGGAATGCCAAAACTTGAGAATTTAAATTAAAGGAAGAGGGATGAGAAGCATATTCTCCTGGGTTAAATATGTGTCACAGAGACTATAAATCAAACATAATCAATACCAAGAAACACTAGTTACATGTTCTTGGAAGCCACAGAAGAGTAATAAAGTGAAGCAGTTAGGAAAGCACTCCAACTTGATGGTTTAGAAGAGAGTTTTCCATGAACTTTGATTTTTGGAGACTTCTTCTATAAAGTGAAAGTTATGCAAAAACATTTGGCTTTGACAAGACCAGCTAAACATGTACTGGTCTGTCATATAGATCATTAACTTCATAAATGTCTTTCTTATTACAAAGTCAACAGTAAGTGACACGATGAATCCTCTGTAAAAAAAATAATCTTCAGGGAAACTTCAAAATCCTTAACTGTATTTATTTCCAAATAAGGATGATCACGTGTCTATCTTTCTCAGTAGGTGTTAAAAAGATATTTGGAAAGTTCTCTAGTAACTTTCCACAAAATCCTCCCTCTGGGTTCCTCCAGTCTATATGAATGTAGATGGTGAGAGATAGGTTCAGAAGCTTAGATATCTTCACTGATTTTATGTAAAAAAGTGAGCAAAACTCAAAGCCTGACTCTCCAAAATGATGACTGCACTTGCTTCCTCTATGCTTCGAGTATTCTCTAGCTTCCCTTGCAGGCTTACCAAACCCCAAAGCAATAGAGCCAGGCATTTCGTTACTTCTATCTGTCTTTGTTTGTTTGTGTTTTTGTTCTCCAGCAGAAGAAATGCCCAAACTCACCAAGAGAACCACTACCAAAATGTCCACCAAATATATAGCATATTTGGTGTTTTTAATGAAGTTTCTTTTGCCTTCTTTTTACTTTTTATTTTCTTTTCTCTTTTCTTTTCTTTTCTTTTCTCTTTTCTTTTCTTTTCTTTTCTTTTCTTTTCTTTTCTTTTCTTTTCTTTTCTTTTCTTTTCTTTTCTTTTCTTTTCTTTTCTTTTCTTTTCTTTTCTTTCCTTTACTTTTCTTTTCTTTTCTTTTCTTTCCTTTTCTTTTCTTTTCTTTTCTTTCCTTTTCTTTTTTCTTTTATTTTCCTATTTAAAATATATAACCAGCCATACTTAGAAATAGACAGTAGTTACAATACCAGTATAAGTTGACAGTATATTACACAGAAAAATACTAGTGTGTACAGACTAATCCTTTCACAGTCAGTTAAGTTTAACTTAGCAGTTAAGTTTACTTAACACAACAGAGATATACAGTGTCAGCACATTTCCATAACTTGGTATTGATGAAGCATCTACAGGACCTTTTGTTTCAGACTTTATGAAAGTGGAGAATCTTTAATTTTTAATGTCATTCTCACTGTGTCTAAAATAATAAGGCTTCTCTTTCTTGTGGCTGAATGTTGATGCAAATCCTCAGAGGTCTGGATCAAAGATGTGTCTGTACTCCCTGGTTCTGTGCGACTTGCTCCTCCTGAAGAATACTAACTTACACTGGTTCTCTGCTCCAGAATTCCCTCTGAATCTCAAAATGAATTCTTTGAAGCCACAGATGAATTAGCAAGTAATGCTTTCTTTGGTATAAAGGGTTTAAAGCTGGAAAAGTAGACACACTTGCTTCCTCTTGCATTGACTTTCTCTATCTAGGTGTCAGACTGATCTGAATGAGTTAATGTCGCAAACGTGTGATGCAATAGTCTTATCATTAGGACAAGTATACGCTTTGGAGTTAAGACAAGAAACAAAATATGCCAGCTTAGGAGGATTTGGAGTGCATCAGAGGATGAAAGGTCTTGCCCCTTTGACAAGCTTGCATTTTTTCCTCTGAGATAAAGAAGTCTGCTGCGAACTGTGCAAAGGGTAAAAAAATACAGGCTCTCTGCAACCTACGACTCAGGTGGTGTAAAGGGTTAACTCTGCCCTTCCGCCTTCACACACGGAAACACTGCTAGGCACTGCCTCCAGCAAATTAAAGGATACACCAAGTCACAAAGCAACACCTTTCTTGGTAAGACTTGGAAACACTGACACCCACCACAAGGAAGACACAAAGAACAGACCAGGCAAGATATTGCTGGAACCCTGGGTGGTGATCCAGAGCTTTACATATTCTTTCTGTCTCCTCCCTGCTTTTTTCTTTAAGGCACACCATGTATATGTATATGTATACGTACATGTACATGTATATGTATACACATAACTTTAGTCAGGCAGTTAACAATTAAATCTCCTTTTCTATGGACCTATTGTGTCTCTTTAATATGACCCAAATGAATCACTGAATCTCAGTCACTCCTTTTTCCTTCCTCCCTTTTGAATTGAGTGGTACATGAAACTAGGGAGATGATTTGGAGAACTTCATGGTGTCTTTTTCTGTCCCCCTCCAAGACATTTTCTTCTTGTGGAAAAAGATGACTGTTTAGCTAAAACATACTCTGCAAACCAGCATATTGTTCCAAGAAACTGCTTGTATATGCAAACAATGCTTAGATAAACTCTACAGCAATTACCAGTCCTTGAACTGAGAATGAATCAGAGGTTCTGACCTTCTCTCAGAAGAATTTTGAAGTCATTGCACTGTGCCAACAAATGTTTTCACTGCCAGAGTCATGAAAGCAAGAAGGATGCATGCTGAACATGTATTACAAGGAAGCAGTAGATCTTCATTACAGATCTACTACTACTACTACAAATGTCAGTTCAGGAGTATATGATCAAGCTAATGAGCTCTTCCGAATTATTTATTTATTATTTTATCCCATGAAAGATTTGTAGCAATAGGCATACTGAAAAGGCTAACACAGAAAAGCTACAATGGACACGATGATTCCAAATTTCCTGTAAGTAATATATGCAGTTTAGGACTACTGTCCTAGTGTATTATTGTTAATAAAAGTTTTCAAGAGAATTTGAGAGTCCAGGGAGCTGGACAATCCCCAAAGGGTTGAACGAGACATTGTGAGATATCTTTATCCCATTCAATTGGTCTGTACATTTCTATACAATCTGAAGTACAGCTTGTTCTTTTTTCTTCTTTTTTCCCTTTTCTCCT
>NC_072010.1:8611365-8696365 GCF_027791375.1 Indicator indicator | reverse complement strand
CCTTGATCTCAATGTTTCAGCATATAGACAAGAAACCAGCCTTTGCTGACAATATACACAGAACATAAGTCAGAGAACACCTTAGAGCTAGTGCAACCCAGAGTGAGCATTTGCCTTTCTTTACAAGAAATTAGCCTCTAGGTGCAAAAACCAAAAGAGTTACCTAACGGAAGCAACTGGAGAAGGATGTTCCAAGTAAGCCCAAAGTACCTCAGTCATTTGCAAGCAGTAAGACAGGGAAAGATTGCTGCTGCTGCAGTTCCTTCTTACTGTAACAAAAAGGCTTGCAGAGCTATGGTTTGATTTTCTCTCCACATAGCCACAGCTATTTAATAACCCACACTACATGCAGGGCATGTGGACAACTGGCAGACCTCTTCGCATAGTGTTGGTGAATGCTTTAGGAATTAATGACTGAGGGAACTACTGTATACCTTCAGGGCAGCAACAACTGTGGAAACGGCATTTGTGTATACATGCTTCAGATGTTGTTCCCATATAGGTTTTCTTTCCCCAAAAAAAATATTCTCTGAGTTTTAAGTTCCTATACAAAAGAAAAATAGCATCAAAGGTCAGGTCTCTGCAATCAACAGAAAAAGGAACTTTCCTTTTCTTTTTCTGGGTTATGTTCTATCCATAGTGCTGTCTGCAAAGACTTCTACAAGACAAAACCCCACCAGAGACCAGTGCTCATGAACACCCAGGAAAGTTAGATTCTGACAGGAACACCTCCCCATCAAGAGAACCTTGTGCAGACCCCCATGGTGAGACAAAGGATCATCACAACAGAGCTGAAATGGTCATATATGAGGCAAGCCATCTTGGAGGGTAAGTATATGGGTTAGAGCAGTAGGCAAGAGCCATGGCTGAGTCCTCTATGTAGTGACCAGGGAAGAGATAGGACAAAAGAGCAGATGCAGAAATCGCAGCGTGAAGCAACAGTTTACCTGCACAGGAAAAATAGAGTATTTGTGGGTGGAACTGAGAAGCTAGGGTCAAGACAAGTGCTCAGGATTAAAGGAAGAAAAGGCTGTTCCTGACAACAGAAAGGAGAGCATAACCAGACAATAATCTTATTTAATTTCTTATGATATTAATTGATCCAATGTCCATGCAAAGAGTAAACACCTTGCTAAGGTAATCCAGAGGTACTTTTGTGCCATGATAGTGTTTAGATTTCACAGGCAATATGGCAACACTGATGGGAAGCATCTCACAGTATATACAGTGGTTCCTTCTCATTTTTGACACCATACCATGGTGTGTTATCACATGAATTAAAGGATCCCCAGGATGGGAGATGTCCATACACCAACTACATCAAGAGCACCAAATATGAGGAAAAGGCTTGGTGAGAGACCACCACAAAAATCAGACCCTTCCTGAGTGAAAAAGGACACCCACTGGTCGGTAGTACTTCTCATACACATGTTGTTAAGCACAAATAGGGGGCACAGCAGAGCAGTTGTTCATAATGGGCCATGACTAATTATTTTCATTCGCCAGCACATTTGGGACCATATTTCTTAAACAGTACGTTCTTGAATGGTAACGAGACCCCAGGGTACTTACCACACCACTTATCTGATATTAGAGCACATTACTAATGTGTCTGTGGAAAGATGAACATTAACTGAGGGGCTGGAATAAAAGGTCATTCAAATGCCAAGAAAAATGAAATTAATTGCATAAAGGCATAAACCAGAGCTGAATCAAGCAGCCATCAGCACACTAATAGAGACAAGGCAGACAGGTCAGCTGCAGTGAGTGTCTACCCTTCAAACAAAGTCTGGATCTAGGGAGCAGAATTAAGCTGCTGCTCCCTGAGGTCGTTAATGTCTGGGTCCTCTCACTTGTGCAGAGCAATGGCAAGGCCAGACACACTGTGCTGCCTGCAGCTGACTTAGCTTAAGAGATTACTACTGCCAGACTGTCCCAGGACGTTTGCCTCCATCTTTTCCTTCCACTACATCTGATACTGGTTATTACCCTTACATATCCACTAGAAAAAAAGATGGGGATCTAGTTGATTGCTTAGGCCTGGGTGATCAGTTGGACTGGATCATCTTGGAGGTCTCTTCCAACCTGGTTGATTCTATGATTCTATATTTGTGATATGGAGATTGTGCAGTACAGAAAGGGATCTCTTTTACAACTATAAACGTCCTCCACTGATCAAAATTACCCATGAAGAATCTTAGATGAGAGTCAAAGTCAAGACAGCATGACGGTACTGTCGAAGCTGCTGATGCTATACAGACAGGGCAGTCCATAAGCTACAGCTGAATGCCTCTCTTGTATTACAGTTCACTCCAGCACATGAAAAATAAATCCAGAAATAGAACTAGCCAACAGCAGAGTGCATACAACATCAGGAATGGCTGTCTGAGATCTACCAAGCTGATCCTGTAGAAGAGGAAACTGTTTCTGTGCCAGCCTGCTTGGAAGGACTAGTATCACACAGAAATCAGGACAAACACACTGGCAGAACTCAAGCACAACCTGAATGTGCTGCAATGCACCACCTAGTTAGCACTGCTGCTCCCTCAGAAGTGGGAAGGTCAACATCACATATAGATGTCTGTGAGCACTTGCATGTCATACAACCCACAGAGGATCCTGTGAAGTCTCTGTTTTGCATTGTAGAAGCTATAACATGATCTCCGTTATATCTTACACTGCATAAGAAAGAGGCCTTGCTATCTGATTTGGAGAATGGTACCATCAGTGACTAAAATATTGCTGCTTTTTATTTAATCACACCTCAAATGCTGGCCCAGCTGGCAATTTGTGATTTGGTCCAAAACCCCCAAATGGCAGGATGAAAATATACTCCAGATCACCAGCAGCTTTGTCTTTATCTCAAGAACTAGAAACTCAGTGCCATAAATATCATGGGCAACTCCCATTCCTTGTCTTGCATCATTCTCTCTGAAAATTCACACACTCCTGTTTTCTTAACTGATATTCACAGAAAGGAGGTTTCAGTGCTGTATACATTAAGACAACCTGCAAAAGCATGCTGTAATTGACCAGGCTTAGATGTGGTTACACTGTCTTGTGTTGCAGGGACAGTACCAATACCATGTGATCCCATAGCCAGTCGTTGCAAAGCCCAAGATTGATAGCACTGGTGTAACAATCTCATCAGAAAGAAGTTCGTGATTGATTTGTGGGAAATGGGTGAAAATCTGTGGATGAAACGCCAGATATGAGCTGACAATCACAGTATTACAGTATATCAGAGGTTCGAAGGGACCTCAAGAGATCATCAGGTCCAAGCCCCCTGCCAGAGCAGGAGCACTCAGGGTAGTCTGCACAGGAATGCATCCAGGTGAGTTTTGAAACTCTCCAGAAAAGGAGACTCTACAACTCCCCTGGGCAGACTGTTCCAGTGCTCTGTCACCCTCACTGTAAAGAAGTTTCTCTTCATGCTGAGGTGAAATCTTCTGTGTTCAAGTTTGAACCCATTTTTCCTTGGCTTATCACTGTGAACCTCAGAAATGAGCCTGGCCCCCTCCACTTGATACCCACCCCTCAGATATTTATAGACATTGATCAGATCCTCTCTCAGTCTTCTCTTCTTAAGAGTAAATAACCCCAGGGATCTCAATCTCTCTTCATAAAGGAGATGCTCAAGTCCCCTAATCATCCTGATGGCTCTCCATTGGATTCTCTCCAGCAGGTCTCTGTCTCTCTTGAACTGGGGAGCCCAAAACTGGACACAGTATTCCAGGTGTAGTCTCACCAGCGTAGAGTAGAGAGGGAGAAGAACTTCCCTAGACCTGCTGGACACATCTTTTTTGATGCATCCCAGGACCCCATTGACTCTCTTCAACACAAGAGCACATTGTTGTTCCATGGAGAACTTGCTGTCCACCAGCACTCCAAGGTCTTTTCCAAGGTCTTTCTCTGTGGAGCTGCTTTCCAGCAGGGCAGCCCCTAACCTGTCCTGGTGCCTGTTGTTATTTCTCCCCAGATGTAGGACCCTGCACTTGTCCTTATTGCACTTCATGAGGTTTGCCTGCACCCAGCTCTCCAGCCTGTCCAGGTCACGTTGGATGGCTGCACAGCCTGACAGGGTGTCAGCCAACCCCCCCAGTTTTGTATCATCAGGAACTTGCTGAGGGTACTCTCAATCCCCTCATCCAGGTCCTTGAACAAAACTGGACCCAGTACCACTCCCTGGGGGACACCACTTGCCACAGGCCTCCAAGTTGACTCGATGCCACTGATGATGACCCTCTGAACTCTGTTGTGGAGCCAGTTTGCAATCCACCTCACTGACCAGCCATCTATGGCACATCTCCTGAGTTTATCTATGAGGATGTTATGGGAGACAGTATCAAAAGCTTTACTGAAGTCAAGATATATGACATACACTGCTCTTCCCTCATCTACCCACTTGGTCATAACTTCATATTAGTTAGACAGGATCTACCCTTGGTAAACCCATGTTTGCTGCTTCTGATATCCTTCTTGTCTTCCATGTGGTTAGAGATGACCTCCTGGATGAGCTGCTCCGTCATTTTTCCAGGGATGCAGCACTTGCAGCCCAAAAGGCCAACCATTTCCTGGACTGCATTAAAAGAAGGAAGACCAGGAGGTCAAGGAAGGTGATTCTGCCCCTCTACTCCACACCTGGAGTACTGAATCCAGCCCTGGAGTTCTCAGCACAAGAATGAACTGAATCTGTTTCAGTGAGTTAAGAGGAGGGCCACAAAAAATGATCAGGGGGATGAAACCATTCTCCTACAAAGAAATACTGAAAGAGTTGAGATTATTCAGCCTGGAGAAGACATGACTCCAGGGAGAGCCTACTGTTGTCTTTAAGCACTTCAGAAGGGTCTATAAGAAAGACAGGGGCAATCTTTCCAAAGTCTGCTATGACAGGATAAGGGATAATGGTTTAAAACTAAAAGAGGAGAAATTTAGACTAGATATGAGGAAGAAATATTTTACAATAGGGATGGTAGAACACTGGCTGAGATTGCCCAGAGAGGTGGTATATATCCCATCCCTGGAACCATTCCAGGTCACATTGGACAGGGCTTTGAGCAACCTGATCGAGTTCAAGATGTCCCTACTCACTACAGTCAGGTTGGACTAGATGACCTTTAAAAATTCCTTCCAAACCAAACCCGTCCATGATTCTATGAAATCTCATCGAACACATTTTAAGGCCAGGAAGAAGTGTGGCACTGAGATATCTGGGATTATGAGAGTTACTCAGAAGGCCCCAAATTCCCTCTTTAGAAATGGTGTGGAAAATTCCAATGTCACTCCTGAAGACGAGGCTGCTAAATTCGTCTTCTCTATACCAAAGGCATTTAATTTGAAATAAACAGTTTAGAAATGTAGTAGCAGCACTTTCTACTTCCCCTGCAAGAGTTTCTACCCCTTGGAGACGTCACAGCTTTGGTATTTATCTCAGCTCAAGGGTTAAAATATTTCCTGGAGAAGAGAGTTGGAATAAAGGACTGGTGATAGGGAGAAAGAAGAGAAGGCTGGGAGGTGTACAGGTTTGTGCAAGGGCCTTGTTCCTCAAGTAGCAGCTGTGGTTTAAGCTTTTTGCCTTCTGCTTCACGCATCAGTTGTACCAAGGGCCAGATGAGCTTCTTCTGTGGCTATGCAGCTGTGTGACAAGGAATTGCAGGAGGAAAAAAATCAGTCTCTTAAAATGTCAGTGATGAACTGACTTGGCTGTTCTTTCTGAAAATAAAATAAAATTAAAATAAAAATCAAGCTGGTTACCATTTAACAGTCCTATCTCAAAGTAAACTGAGGAAAAGGAAAATGGACCCATGGACTTCCATGAATTATTAATCTGCCTCACAGAGATGTGAATCCCAAAAGCAAGGCCAAAGTATAGCCCAGGACCCTTCACTTCTCAAAGGACCTCAGAGGTTTCCCTGTTCTTTTTTAAGAATGGAGTAAGTTATTGCAGTTAAGGGCAGCAGCCTAACACCCCTCAGTGTAAGCATAGACAGAATATCCCACAGGCAGAAAGGAATCCAAATTTGTCATATAAATGATTTAGTGTGAATTTTTGGCACAGCTCTGTAACTTGGATTGAAATTCACCCCAAAAGTCCCCATCCATATGCCTGAAATCGTGTGACGCTTGTGCTTGTCAGTACAATGCAGCAATCACACACTGGCAGGTTGACCAAATACTTTCCACAGTCACAAAGAACAGATGTTGCACCATTGCCTCTGGCTATTAAAGACAGAAATAATCGGTCTTTGTGCTAATATACTGACTTCTATTGCCCCATGATCTCAACATTCTTTCATATCCCTACTGTCTCCTATGAAATAGGAACAATAATCAATTAGCACAATAAACCGGGCTGTATTGGCTAAAAATGCATTAGGAGAGGTCAGGCAACCACAGGAAACTTTTCCTTGGCCAGTTCAATTACTAAGGTCTGTTAATCCTTGCAGCATTCATTTCTCCCCCGGAGAGCTTGAGACTGAATTAGCCTTTTAAAATCAAACCATTTTTAAAACGAGTTTTGCATGGTTCAGCTTGACTAGAATTTTTAATTTTGACTGATTTATTTTCATTTTGTGAAAAAGAATACTGTAAATCATCATACATTGAAGCCATTTTTCTACAGCCAGGTGATTGTTTTAAAGAGATTGCTTTGTTTTGAACTAAACTAAATAATCTCACAGTGCTGTGAGTTACAGCCCTGACAAAGACACTTATTTCCTTTTTTTTTTTAATTAAAAATTATTTGGAAAATTTTGGAACATATATTTAAAAGGTAGCAGAATTAACCAAGAGCCTGGAGAAGAGGAGGCTCAGGGGAGCCTTTATTGCTGTCTACAACTACCTGAAAGGAGGTTGTAGCCAGGTGGGGGTTGATCTCTTCTCCCAGGCAACCAGCACTAGAGGACACAGTCTCAAGCTGCACCAGGGGAAGTTTAGGCTGGAGGTGAGGAGAAAGTTCTTCACAGAAAGAGTAATTGGCCAGTGGAATGTGCTGCCCAGGGAGGTGGTGGAGTCACCATCCCTGGAGGTGTTCAAAAGAAGATTGGATGTGGCACTGGGAGCCATGGTTCAGTTGTCATGAGGTGTTAGGTATTAGGTAATAGGTTGGACTTGATGAGGTCTTTTCCAACCTGGTTCATTCTGTGATTCTCTGAAAAATCAGTAAAAAAAAAAAATTAATCCTTTGATCAGTTCTATTCCCTAAACATTTTCAGGAGATTGCCTTTTTTTATTATTTTTTTTCTGCCCAAGCAATGCCATTAAGGTAGCTCGGTCCACCTCTGTAGGTCTTTTAGGGTAAGCAAGGATGGCTTTCCCTTAACATAGTGTCTGGGAGGGTAGAGGGGACAGAAACTCTTTTACTCCGCCCCAAAGGAGGAAAAGAAAAACACTTCACACAGGATTGGAAAGAATTGGAAATTGAAATGGAAGTACTATTCTCAACTACATACAACAGTACAAAAGCACACAACATACACAAAATTCATATTCAGCCTCGGCCCAGTTCTCTCTAACCTGGGCTTCCCAAAACCTCACTAGGCCAACATCTTCAAAACCTATCCCCCCAAGCAGGCCAAAATGCCTCAAGTCCTCCCTCCCTCCAAGGCCACATGGCACAGCAAGAAATTCAGCTTGCCAGCTCAAAGCCCCACTCCTCTGCAAACCAGAGAGGAGCTACCGCAATGCCCAGAGAGAGAAGAGGGCAGAGCAGACAGAAATGGCTACTTATAAAGGGGTTGAGAGCTTATAGGAATGAAATAACATAGATTACACTTTCCAGTCCACCTCCCAGGCTATCTAGTCCCTGAAGGACCATACTCTATGGTTCTTAAACCCATAACACATAGGTGCAAGTTTCTAGCTGCAATCCACATGCTTGTTTGTTTAGTTTGCATGGATCTACGGTATATTAGGATGAATCCCAGACAGCCTGCTGCTTCAAGTATCTAGAGACAAATAAATCTCCCATGCTTAACAGCAGTACCACTAACATGACCCTGCAGTTCAATTTTCAGACACATTGTTTGGTTAGCTATCAAACCTTAAAAGATTTCTTGTGTGAAATCACCCCAGCATATGAGAAGTTTCAGTCCAAGTGTCAGAAGCATATTAAAGACCTAAAGCTAATTTCTCTTCTTACACACTCCAGCATGACTAAGTACTTATGCACTAGCCTACAGCCATAAACACAGCTCTGGCATAACCAGGCTTTTCCCCAAAATGAGACTGCATGTCCTGCCATTTCTCTCCCTGAGCAACAGGACACCACTTTGGAGACAGTCCTGCAGGGCATGGATCACTCTGCCCTGCCTAAAAGAGTTAGAGATGCTTATAAAATTGGAGGCTTGAGCTACAAGTTAAATCCTACGTGAGACCAGCAGAGAAGTTGCTGTTCACAAAAATCACAGAATATTTGAAGTGGGAAGACATCTCTGGAGATATCTTTGGGATCTAGTCCAAGCCCCTGCTCAAATTAGGGTAAGCAAGAGCAGGTTGCTAAAGGCCATGTACAGATGAATTCTTGATACCTGGATGGACTCCAGGCTGGTGATCAAACTTTAATCTCAGCAGTTCACCCAGTTTTCAGTCTACCTACCTGCTTACTTCCCTATCCTGTACTTCTTCAATTTATCTATGTTACAGGAGACTGTAATAGCCTTACTAAGATCAAGAAAAATAAAATCCACTAGTCTTCTCTCATCCACAAGGCTTGTCTTTTCTTTGTAGAAGGCTCTTATCTTGGTGTGGCATGACGTCCCCCTGCCCTCTTTAATCCTACTCTCAATCACCTTCTTGAATCCAGAGTGTTTGGACATTGTTTCCAGGGCTGTTTGTCTTCAGTGCCTTCACAAGGCGAAACTTCTTGCCCATCTGGAGACAGCGAATTAACCAAGAAGGCATAATTAGCTAAAGTATCCATCCTATTTTCCTCATCACCAGTGTTTGTTCCTTAGCTGTCTAATTACAGCTTCTGGAGCTGTCCCAGGGAAGCAAGGTAAAGTTTATTCCAGCTAAACACAGCTATGCATTGATGTCTGCTTAGGGAAGTCACAACTCATTCTGCCCGATGATTTTTCCTATAGGAGACATCAAGATGGTTAAAGTCCCTCATGAAGACCAGGACCTGTGAATGTGAGAATCCTTCAGCTGTCCAAGGAAGATTCAACTACTTTTTTCCTGTAGCAGACATCTGCAAGAACAGCACTTTCTAATCCTGACACAATAAGCTCTTAAGTTTATGGCTCATGACCCACTCCAAGGCAGAGATCCATGTAACCCCTGCTCAACTTCCCAGCCTGTCCTTCCTGTATCCAATCTCCACAGCACTCCAGCTGTGTGAGCTATCCCACTGTGATCCCAAAGAGATCTTACCCCTGTAACTGTGTGCAGACCCCCAGTTCTTTCTGTTTCTTCCCTGCGCTGCACATGTTAAGAGTACCAGCACTTCAGAGAGGCACCAAATCTTGATTTCCCAGAAAGGGCATCAGAAGTTTCCTACCTTAAAGTTTTGCACTAGTTCATCAGATTTCCTTTAAGTCACGAAGTTCAACAAGGGTAAATGTAGAGTCCTGCACATGGGGAGGAATAACTCCATGCATCAGTACACATGAGGGGTTGGTCTGCCGGAAAGCAACTCTATGGAGAAGGACCTGAGAGTGCTGGTGGACAAGAAGTTCACCATGAGCTAGCAGTGTGCCCTAGTGGCCAAGAAGACCAAGTGTTCTGACATTCCTTAAGAAGAGTGTGGCCAGCAAGTCAAAAGAGGTTCTTCTTTCCCTCTATTCTACCCTGGTGAGGCCACATCTGGAGTACTGTATCCAGTACTGGGCTCCCCAGTTCAAGAGGGACACGGAGCTACTGGAGAGAGTCCAACAGAGGGCTATAAAGTTGATTAGGGTACTGGAACATCTTTCTTATGAGTAGAGGCTGGGAGACCTGGGCTACTTAGTCTGGAAAAGAAAAGACTGAGAGGGGATCTTATAAATGTGTGTAAATATCTAAAAGGTGGAGGTCATGAGAATGGGGCTGGACTCTTTTCAGTGGTGCCCAGTGATAGGATAAGGAGCAACAGGTACAAACTACCACACAGGAGGTTTCGCTTGAACGTAGGGGAAACATATTTACTTTGAAGGTGATGGAGCACTGGAACAGGCTGCCTAGAAAAGTTGGAGTCTCCTTCCCTGGAGACTCTCAAAATCCATTTGGACACATCCCTGTGCAACCTGATCTAGGCGTACCTGTGTTAGCACAGTGGTTGGACTAGGTGATCTCTAGAGCTCCTTTCCAACCCCTACCATTCTATGATTCTGTGATTTCCCCACAGCTGTCAGAGTGATGACAGGTCATCCACTGGAAGATGCACACCATGACCTGCATCTGCTTAGAAGGGCTGAGCAATGATTTGCTCTCCTGTGTTGTTCCCTTTTTTAAGGCCTTGTCCACTTCAGAACAGCCCTATGGAATTTGGCTGGTTCCAAGTAAAAGTTTCATCTAGTGCTTTTAAAGCACCACGTTTCTGCATGCTCCTGGATTGCCAATGTGGACATGATCCTCCTGAGCAATTCCACATTTCAGACACCCCCAAATCTCTCACCATTTTCTGTCTGTGATATACACAACCTGTCAACACCCTCTTGTTTGACTTCATCAGTATTTCAGTCCCATTTACAAGAACTGGGACCATCACACATCCTGATGTGATTCTTCAGGGGAAGAACCTACCTGACAAGTGTCCTTAAAAAACAAGGAGGCGAAATTTATTTCAGAAGAGGGATGCTCTACAGGTTGTGATGTTTCCTAGAAACTCATTGGCCACCTTGAGACTGAACCAGTCAGGCTCTAAGCCACTCATAAAAGGATAAGAACCCATGATGGCTGAACCTATTCTCATTTATATTCTGGAAATTTCTGATGTTTGAGAGTAAATATCATAGGTAAATAGAAAGACTGTGAGCAGTAAATGAAACCATGAAATTCAGCTTATCACTGGATTACTCCATGCATTCCAGTGATGCTAAATACCAGACTAAAATGAACAGAAATCAAAAATAGGTGAAAAAACCCACACATTTCAATGAGATTTTGTATCTGATCATTCCTTTGAAAGAAAGATAAAAGTACAAGGCTTGATATGTATTTATACAATGCCACCTAGTGTCATATTGATCAACTTTTTTTAGTCCAAAATCACTCAATATTTTAAAAAACTCAGTGTCTACCAAAATGCTTTTCAGCTACTGCAAACCAGCAGCAGAGATTCTGTGTTCAGAGTTCATCTATTATCTTAATTTTCCCCATGTTGTTTGTTAGAGTGCATGTAGGAATGTATCTGTGAATGTATAGAAGACATTTAATTCTTACTCTTCTTAATTTGCAGCTGTTTTATAAGGCACATTTCGATGTCACATGCCAAGAAACATGATTTGTAGGCACCTCTGTATCTAGAACACCTCTGAGGTCATGGGAGAAAACCAGGCACCTCTAAGGACTATGTCATCTGACCCTGAAACAGACATCTAAGACAGGACAGATGAATCACAACCCCAAAGTGCCTCTTTCTCTCTGCTGACTCCACTATTCTGTAGTAGAGAAACAAGCAGTGTCTACCCCCAATATCAAGGTAAGCAAAACCTCTGGAGAAGGGGAAGAGAGGAAGCTAGCAAATTCTGGCACCAGGGTGAAGGCTCCTGCCCCACCTAAGAGCTCACAGATGCATAACAGATTCATTACCATTTAAAACAGAAGGGGTCAGATGTAACTGACAGGAAGAAACAGCAAGTCGTTGCAGTGGGTCACTGTTGTGGGGCATAGAGGTACCTGCTGATGAACCTGACTAATCACCTAGAGAGGCTTGCTGCTTGCCATGGGCCAGAATCCAGGATGTCGTGGAGGGACTACCAAAGGTCATCTGGCCCTCTGACTACTACTCAGCGTTGTTCCCCTACGTGGGCACAAACCATACTGCTGAGAGAAACCCAGACAGTATCAAAAGAAGTTACAGAGCTCTGGGGGCATGGGGAGCCAGGTGGTGTTGTCCTTAACCATACTGGGGAGGGGAAAGGGTGTGAGAAGAAGAGCCCTATCAAGGTAAGTCAATAATGGGCTAGAAAACTAGCGCTGGTGGTAGGGGTTCGGGTTCTACAATCATAGAATCCTCTTTGCAGAATAGCACTTCTTTGGAAGAGGTGGGATCCACCTCACTAAGCAGGGCAAAGATATTTTCATCAACAGGTTGTCTGACTTCATAAGAAGGGCTTTAAAGTAAGGATAATGGAGGAGGGAGAGAGTAAAAAGCAGTCCTGTGAAGGAATAATGGACAGAATCACTGAGCAGGGGATATGAAGTGATGTGATGGAAGAGATCACAAAGTCAGCCAAATGAAGCTTAAACAGGATCACCTCCACCACACAGGCAAGGAAGTGTCTACAAAGCATCTACAAAACATCTCAAACCATCTCCAGAAGCTCAGTGTGCTTGAAAACCACTCCAAAATACCTACATACTAATGCTGAAGTATGGGAAATAAATATGATGAGTTAAGAGTTGCAGGGCTACAATTGTTTGGGGCTCACAGAAACACAGTGGGATGCATCTTATGCATCTTATGACTACAGTATTGCAATGGAGTGATACAGAATCTTTAGGAATGAGAGGATGGGAAGACCAGAAGAGGGAGTTTCCCTTTATCTGAGAGAACAGCTGGATTGCATGCAGCTCTTCCTAGGGGTGGATGAGGAATCAAGAACTTATTAGGGTTAGAACTTGTTAAGGTTAAAGATAGGAAAGCTAGAGATGATTTTCCAGTGTGTATCTGCTTTCACCACGTGACCAGGAAGAATAAGTGGATGAGGCCCTCTACAAACAGAAGCAATCTCACATTTGCAAGCCCTGATCCTCATGGGAGGCTTCAGCTACCTTGAAACCTGTTGGAGGGACAACACAGCAGAGCATAAGCAATCTAGGAGGTTCCTGGAATGTGTTGATAATGACTTCCTCTTCCAAGCAACAGAGAAACTAGAGAGGAAATGTTTTCTACTACACCTTATACTCACCAACAAGGAGGAGCTCACCACAGGTGTGAAGACCACAGGCAGCCTTGGTTGTAGTGATCATGAGGTGCTGGAGTTCAGGATATTGAGGGCAGAGAGGAGGATGAAAAATAAACCTACAACCCTACATTTCAGGAGAGCCTAAGAAGGCTAATTAATATTCAAAGATCACGTCGTCCAAGATTGATGTTTTTCCATGTCAAGAAAATGAGAATTCAGGCAAAAAAGCCAAGAGGTTTGAATGGTTGAAGCTCCTGGTTAAAGTCAAACAACTTTTAAAAAGGAAACAATATGGCATAACCTGGGAGTAATACAGACATATTATCTGATTACCCAGGGATGAATTTAAGAAAGCCAAAGGCCAGCTAGAACTTAACCTGGTGACACAGGACATAGAAAAGTCTGAAGTGCTGAATATCTTCTTTGGGTCTTTACCAACAAGATCAGCCTTCAGGAAACATAGGTCTCAGAGACCAAAAGGAAAGTCTGCAGCAAGGAAGATGTAGCCTTGGTGGAAGATGATCAGGTCAGGTAATACTTAAGCAATCAGACGTACATAATTTCATGGGCCCTGATGAGATGCACCCACAAGCACAGAGGGAGCTGTCAGATGTCATTGTAAGATGACTTTATGATCTTTGATCAGTCATGGCAACTGGGAGAAAAGCAAAGCAAATGTCATTCCTATTTTTAGGAAGGGTAAGACAGGCACAAACTGAAATACAGAAGGTGCTGCCTGAACATAAGGAAAAAAAAGTTTTTCTTGTGAGAGTGATCAAGCACTGGCACAGGTTGCCTAGAGAGGTGGAATCTCCAATCTTGAAGATATTCAAAATTCATCTGGACATGGTCCTGGGCAACTGGCTTTAGGTGGCTCTGCTTGAGAAAGGATGTTGGATGTGATGAACTCCAGAAGTTACTTCCAATCTCAACCACTCTGTGATTTTGTAAAGGGAGCCAGCAGTGTCTTGGTCAGACTTCCAAAAGTTAGGTGAGTTGAATCCCATTTTCTGTATATACAATAATGGCAGAATGAAAAGGGGAAAAAAAGTTCTATTTTGAAAGAGAAGATTGAAGATCTTGCTGACAACTGGCTCACTGTTCAGGCCTCTGTACTTAAGATCTTGGAACAGACTTGGAAGGAAAGAATAATCAAGGTCAAAAGATAAAACTGTGTCTTACCTAAGGTACACAGTATTCAGTGAATTGGACATCTGTCAAGAGATAATGGACTTCTTACAGAAATATAATGCCAGGTAATATTCTGTCTTATTATAAGCAAATATTTGATATAGTGTTTTATGTCTTAAAATAGGGTCTCCTGAAAGAGGAATCATCAGGCTAACAAGAGACTATTAGTGCTGACTGTTTCTCAACAGTCAGTCTGGGCACCAGGCCTACATAATGTTTTCATTTTACTGTTGCCCTTTATGCCACCAAATTCATGATTGCCATTGCTAGGAAAAGGCCACAGACTTCTTTCTATCTCTGCAAGGCCTGAGGACTTGCCAGGCTTTGTTCAAACATGTCTTGGTGTGCCTCAGGTTTTGCTTTCTCTTGTCCAACTGCAACAGCAGTTTTTCTAGTGACCACGGTAGCTATTGCCTAATTTGTTTTCTTTGTAATAATAATCTGGTAAAACCATGTTTTTTATATAAACAACAATTATTCTGTACTAAATATGTGTGAGCCCAGTATAATGATACATTGTGCAGGAAAGCAAGGCTGGTGTGACAGCAGAAGCCTTGAGGACAGGGGCAGGGATGCGATGAGAACAGGTAGGGGCTGACTGGAGAAGGGACACACTTTGGCACTGGACACTTTCAAAGCTATAAACAACTTACCAGTGGTCTGCTAAAGAAATGCACACCTGACACTGGGAAAAACAGGTTTAGGGCAAAACCAGAAGACAAAAGAAGGAATCTTTTCACTTAAGTCCCGTTGATAGCTGGAATTGTCACCAGCTATCCTGGGCATTGATCTGGAAAAGCTGTTAAGTCTTATGTTTAACTTGAAAGAGCACTAATGGAAATCAAAGCCTGAAGCAAACTGGATTTAAGCAGAAGTTAAAATATCTTGCTGAACAGAATATGTTGTTTATATAAAAATATTGCAGCTCTGTGACAGTGAACAGTTTTCCAGTTCCCTTATAATTAAATAATATTCCAAATACAATTCTCAAAATGTATGTGTAGTTGTGAACACAAGCTTATAAATACCTCCTTATTTACTAAAAGGATGATCTGTCCTCACAGTTATACTGTTTGCTACATACATTTTATGGTCTTAATCTAAATTTTTAGAATTTAAACATCACATGCTTAGAACAGTAGTGCCAAGGACAAGGTAGTACCTTAGAAAAATTTAGTCTTAAGCCAGCTTTTCTTTTTCTTTTTCCCTGAGGATTTATTGATTTCTATAAATTGGGGGTTTCTTATTTTGAAAATGGACAGTTGTCCTCCAGCCTCTATAGGACTTCACTAATGTAGTCTCACTAGGATGAATTATGCTCTTGCACCAGATACAGCCCTGGTGAAATGCTGCTGAAGTTAGCATCTGGTGAGGTGAACTGCACTGAAATGAGGTGAGAATCTGACTGCTTTCAGTAGCCCAGTTTTACTGAAAAGTGAAAGGAAATGGGGATGGAGATTTTGAAGCCTTCTCGTGTTGACAACCAGGTTGTCTCTTGTCCTCAGACACTAACAGTTGAGTGAAACAAGTCCTCAATTGGCATGAAGTAGCACACCTGGGCCTGCAGAGCCCTCCCAACATGTACCTGCTGAAAGACGGATTTGGAGGCACTAATGTCCTGGGATGACAAATGTAACCTTGGGTTCATTAGGCTGTTCTCTTGCTGGTTGTCTTAAGCTGTAAATTCAGCTGTTATGGGATGGGAATGGCAGCGAGTGGGGAGGGAACTGGGCAATATGATACCTTTAGGTCCTTCTTTCTGGCTGGTAATGTACTGCTATTTCCCATGTGGATGTAATTATGCAGTACTAACCTTTGAGCCATTTCTAGTAATCCTCTATTAATATTAGAAGATATTCCATTTTGGGCACATCTTGGTCTTCTAACAGATTATGCAGTTTCAATGGATCAGACATCAGTGGGCTGGCAATGAACAGAAAACAGGAAAATTTATCTTTGTCAGGCCAGGCAGTGAGAAGTAGACAAATTCTATATAGCCTATATTAAAAACAGATCAACTTTATTAACTATGTTTGGCTTTTACTACTCCATTACTTGCACTATGATTGTTCCCCTGATCTCAGAGGTCAGAAACAGCTATTTCTACCTGCAATTATCAGCTGCATAAAGGAGAATAAAGCACAGGAAAAAAATCTAACCAGAAACAAAGCAGAACATTTATTATCACTGGCAAAATCTCATGGACACCAAATGACCAGATCTGGGCAGGGAACTGGGCAAGATGACCTCCTGCAGTCCCTTCCAAACTACGTTACTCTGTGATTCCCTGACAGCAGAACCTCCTTCTGTTGTACAACTGCATGATGAAGGATTATCTTTAATCAAAACCATCTCTCATTTTTTGATCCAAAATCAACGTGCTTACAGTTAAAGTAACCTTTTGAATGAACAGGGACAGACAGGATGTGATGGACACTGAATAAAAGAGGAAACAAAAAAAAAGCCATTGAATAGTTTTGCCTAGTGTCATAAATGAGGCTGAAAGCAGAAATGGAAAAAAACCACCATACACAAGTCAGAATAAAGAAGGAAATGGGAGTTTTTACTCACCAAGACAAGGAAGATTGAGGAACATAACTGCTGAGAAGGGATGGTTTCCAGAAGTAGCACTCTGCATGTGATAATTATTCCCTAATGCTACTTTCCAAAATCCCCTCAAAACCCCCATCTCCTCTGCAGCTGTGTCATCATGACTAATGGTGGCTCAAGACCTGGCCATGTGCTGCAGGAACAGACAGGCTTGTCTGTGGGGGAAATGCACCCAACTGCTCACCATGCCATAAGGGGAGAAAGGGGCCCATATTTTGTTCATTTTAACATCTCTGTTAAGGAATTGTTTTCCTCTTTCCTTAAACCAGGATACTCAGGAGAAGTGGGGTTACAATCTGTAATGCTATTGCTGTCTCCCTGAGGTCTCAGTTCCTGCCAGGAGCCTTTTACAGTATGGGCTTCCCAAGGGGTCACAGCCTCCTTTGGGCATGTCCACCTGCTCTGGCATGGGGTCCTTCACAAGCTGCAGGTGGATATTTTCTCCATCATCAACCTCCTTAGGCTGCAGGGGGACAGGCTGCATCACCCCAGTCTTCATCATGGGCTGAAGAAGACTCTGTTCTGGCACCCAGAGCAACTCGTCCCTTTCCTTCTTCACTGACCTGAGTGTCTGCAGAGTTGTTTCTCATATTCTCCCTCCTCTCTCCAGCTGTACTTCTGTCATGCAGAAACTTGTTTCCTTTTCTTAAATATATTATCCTGGAGATACTACCATCACCGCTGATGGACACAGCCTTGGCCAGTGGTAGGTCCATCTGGGAGCTAGCTGACATTGGCCTTATCAAACACAGGAGAAGCTTCTCACAGAAGCCACCCTTCCAGCCCTCCCACTACCAAAACTTGTCCACCTGGCATGTCATGAATGGTCTCTCCCTTGGGGATGCCAGGACCCTGCGTGTAGAATAAGCAGCAGACTAAGGTGGGCAAAGCTTGGCAGGAGCATTGCCTGGGAGAAGCCCACCAGTAGGGCAAAAGAGCACCTGCTGACCCATTTTTCTCACTCCTGTGGCTCATCTGGACTAACTTACTTCACAGCCTTTTTAATACGCTGGTCTTCCTGCCTCCCACTGTCCTCGACAGCTTTTCCCCTGGTCCTAGGATCCAATCTAGGATGCAACCCTCCAAGCTCCAAAATGCAGCAAGAGCCAAGGAGGACAGGAAGAATGAAAAGACCTAACACAAGAGTTGTTGACTTGGACTACTTTTCTTCCTTGATGTGAACAGGTTTGGCCTTGCTGCTTGCCCAGGTGCCTATAGTAAACATATCTCATTTAATCTTATTTTTAAAAACAAGTCACTGGCCAAACAAACTTTCCAATTTCCCATTTTCTTAAAAAAAAAAATTCAGCATCTTCTGAAAAAAAAAAAAAAGAAAAAATAGAAGTGCAAAAATATATCTTCAAAAAATAGTAAATGTTTCAACAGAAAAAATGAAAAGACAGCTGGAGCCCTTCCAAAGAGGAACAGGAGACAAGTCAGAGAGCCTTGTGCAGCCTCTCATGGCCCTGTGACTCTGCAGGGCTACTGTCTTTGTGAGTTGGGGTATGCTCTCCTCCACTGTCCTCTGTTACCCTCCCATCTGCTGCAGCGGAAGAATATTTATCCTATAAATCTTTATAGAGACAAATACATCAAACACTTCAAAACCAAGCAAATACTAGGAACAGTCATGTCCATGCAGGAAAAAAAATGACACATCAAGATGTTCTGCTTTCTGGCCGGATTTGGCGTTTCACAGGTGCTGCAGTGATTAACTTCAGTTTCTCCTTGTTTTCACCTGCATCCTAATGAAGAGAGGGAGGATGCCTGTAAGGAGCTGATCTGGACAAGTGGACTCAGCTGCTTTCTGAGCCCACACACTCCCAGCCTGGCTTGCTGTAACCTGGTACTCAGGATCTTCTCAGAATAGATGCTGCTGACAGCAACTGGCACAGAGTATCCCATCTCACATTCCCACGGGAACCAGGAAATAATATCTTTCCAATTATTTCCAGACCATATTGACTTCTAATCTGGCTATTCAGTGACTTAAAAAAAAAAAAAAAAAAAAAAAAAAGCGCTCTTCTGCAGAGTTTGATTTGTCTTGCTGAACATTTGTCCAAGCTGATTGGCACATATATAAATACAGTTTACCTCTCCCATTTCACCCCTCTCTGTCACCAGCAAGCTTGCTCACTTCTGGCTTGTCTGGTCTTGCCCTCCAAACCCAGAGAGCAAAGGATTGCTCTATTTCTGTTTCATTTCTTTCAGCTATCTCCACTTCTTTCTTCTTTTCCTTCTTCCTTTGCAATAAAGCATCTTATAAGCATTTCCAATTATGTGTAATGGATAGAGATATTTTGCTGGTTGGCTGCTGGACTTGAGACCCCCTCAGAGCCTGATCTATAGGATGTGATGGATCAGCACTAATTTTTCTAGGTCACTCTTGGACTTTGTAGGAATGAAATCTTCCAGAGGTTTGGGGAGGGAAGTCTTGCTTGTTTTTTTTTTTTCCTGCTAATATAAATTCAGCTCTCTGAAAGACCTTTTGCTGATCAATCATCTCATTATGAAGGGAGCAGGGGGAGTACAGATTGCCAGACACTCTTTCCAATTACTTCTTCCACCTTAGCTCTACATATGCTCTGACTTTGAGGGTGCAGATTGTTTTCCAGAACAGGTATAATCTTCAATGCTCCTAGAAAAAGTTGCAAAAGATCCTTCACCCTCTGGGTCATTATCACAGCACATAGCTGTGTTCCCATTAGGTTCTATGCACCCAGGGCTGTACCTACTCAACAAATCAGGTCACTTGAGCCAGCTCTGTCATCTGTTGATGGACAAAGCCATGTTCTGCAAAGGGCCCAGCTGATGTGGAGTACAGGAGAGGCCATGGTGGGAACCTCTGGCTCAGTACATGAACATCAGCCAGTCCATGGTGGTGGGTCCAAGCCCATGTTCACACCTTTTGCTGGAGTAGTCACCACAGCAGGACATAGATGTGGCTTAGCATCCCATTATGATGAAGCAAGGGGAGGTCTTGTACCTAAACCTCACAAATAAAGGGCAGCATAGCAGATTCAGACCTCAGAAATATAAAGGACAACTCCTTTGTCTTCTCCCATGACAACATGAAACCCTTTGGCTCAAACATCCCTGTCATGGGCAACACAGGGCTCACAGATCCACATAGTGGGTGCTCTCCTCCATCCAGGGGGTTCAGGTAGCCAAAACATGACACTGACCATACTGAAAAGCACCTCAAGATCAAACCTGCCAGCATCCATCAGCACCCTAGTATCTACTGCATAGGGAAACTATGGTAGTGGGAGCCCTTGTCCTGTCCCCTGATAGTGTTCATCAACAAACTCAAACAAAGCAAGCAATTTAAAAATAAACACAGACATCAAACCAGATCTCTGATTTTTCAGATGTGTTATCAACAGGTGCAAATTATGAGGTTTTTATGGTCATCACAGAGTGAGTGTGAAGTTTTCTAAAAGGACATGTGGGCTTTAAGTCTGGCATGGAATCCAGGTCCTGCTGGAATGAAGTCTTTTGCATCAGGGGAAGCTGCATCCAGAGCAAAACCTATATCGTACTTTTTTTCTCAGCTAGAACAACCCAAAAATTAGAAGGTAAGGTTTTGGCCCCAGTGAATTTGAAGACTTCAGTATGGCAGGACTTTGTGCAAAAAAAATCGTTACCGAGGATAGACTGCTGAGGAGGGACAAGGAAGCATGAATCAGTGTAAGAAACTAGTTTGACCACCATTTATTTGATAGATATAATTTAGCTGTATGATTTTATTTCGTGTGTTTAATTTTTAATAGAAGGTTGTGTCTTTACCAGAAGAAGACTGGTATCAACACTCAACAGTAGAGACCTTCATTAAGCACTAATGGCAAAGGAATACATACACAATTGCTAAAAATGTGCTTCCTTTTAATTCTGCTTTGATTTAAAAAAAGACATTCAAATGTCCCTTATCACTGTAGCTTCACATTAAATGGTATGAAGCAAAATTAAACAAAGTCAGCAAAGTTCCAAACCTTTTATACCCACACTGTGATCATCTGTATGTGTGTATATGCTGGTGGGTGTATTTTCACATATGCCTAAGCCACTTCATGGCATCAGGGCAATTAGGGATGAGAAGGATTCCTGGATGAGGAGTTTTGGAATCGTGTTTATTGATAGGGAAGTATTTATTGCCTTGGCATCTGAGCACTGTGTGCAGTTAAGAGGCTTCACCTTCCACAGGAGAAGTCGAAGCAGAAAGGAGGGCCTGGTCTGGGTGTTCGTGACAATCACTTGGGCAATGGCCTCTGTGACTGGAAAGTATGAGCAACTGAGTTTGTAATAAAAAAAAATATTTTCTTCAGTTCTCTCAACTGGAGCAAACCTCTAGAAGGCAAGGAGAGTGGAGGCCAAACCCCACGGCACCTTACAGCCCTGTTGCAGGTTTGAAGGCTGGGCTTCTCCCAAAGTGTCTGGATGAGAAATGGGTGATTTGCCCAGAAAGGGGCAATCTCTCAGACAGAAGGATGGCAGGAAAGCAAGAACAGAAATCCCCTGACCTTCTCAAAAGATGGTACCACTTCCATGTGCTGACATCCCCTTCTCTCCTACTTGAGCAGAGCTGCTCAGATCCACGCTCATTGTCTTTCCCTTAATGCTGTCCACTTCTTCATAGATGATCTCAGATCCTGTGGCACACACAAATTAAACCTGCAGAGCAACACTTCCTCTGCCTCAGTTGCCACTTGTGTAAAGAGGAATCCCAGCCAGTTCAAAGAGACATTGGAAATGTCAGAGTCAAGTCCTTATCTCTAATCAGACTACAGAATTTTACTCCCTCCTGGGTTTTTTAGCACAAAATGTACTGTCTTCCCTGTGGAGTTTAACATAGACCCACCTAGCTTATCATCAGCTTTTTGGAAATCTCATATATGCTGGAAAGGCCTGTTTACCCTTACGTAGTAAGGACTTGGTTTTCTCCTTCATTTCCAGAACTTAAAGGGGAAAAAAAAAAAAAAAACCCAACATGTTTGTTTAAACAAGAAGCACTGAAAGGATGCTGATGAGAGCAGAGAGAGCTGCTTGGAAGCAAAAACATCACCAGACCCAAGTGGTTGGCCATTGCAGTATGTCCTCACATCAGATTACCTCTCTGGAAAATGAAAATGCTCCTTCTGTGCTGCAGGAGGCACCTCTACCCTTGGTATCACCTCTGGGAAAATTTGCTCTGGCCAAGGAGGGAAGGCAAGGCTGTATCCCCTCCCCAGGACATGCACTGCAGAAGCCCTGTGGCTGGCCCTGCTGCAGCCGGTGTGCAGCAGGGACCACGGTTAGTACAGCTCTGTCAGCAAGACAAATGTCAGCCTGTGACCTTCCCAGTAAATTCACCATGACCTCCAGAGAGCAGACTGGGGTGAGCAAGAGGAAACGGGCACATCCACCTTCGCTCTGCACGCATCCCGTTTCCTCCTCTGCTTCGTCCAAGCTGCGAATTATGGAAGTTAAAGCTATAAAATACATCTCACCCTGCCTAATCCCAGCCCTTGACAAAGCAGCACTGCCCCCTCCTAGAATGATTGCCCACAAGGGAAATGTGTTTATGTCCCTTACCGGTTCAGGCAATTAATTTGCAGCTACGCTAATGAATCTGAGAGCTCTTTGCCCCATTTCTGCCACGCTGCCAGGCGCTCGGCTGTCTGGGTAGGGTCTCTCCCTAGCAATTTCTCTGCCTATCTCCTCAGGCCGATAGGAAACTCCATGACTCACTTTCCTCCCTTGCAGCAGCAATAAGGGATGGCTGGGAATCAGAGACTTCCTGCGAAAACAAAGGGACAAAGCCCTGCCTTGACAGGTCCCGTTGGGACTTAAACTTCTAACTCACGAGCAAATCTTTGGCTAAGGGGTGGTGCCTCTCTGCTGAGTCCCTCTTGTCATGTTCTGCTCTGCAGCGAGCACAGCAGCAGTGCCGTGGGGGAATTGGGAGGGTGCAGGAAGCCCTGTCCTCTCCAACCATCGATGCTGCATCAGTACCCATGCACTGATATGTGCCAGGGGATGGAATAGGCAGGCTCTCAGTGCTAAGCCAGTATCACGTGCCTTGGCACACATTGGCTGGGACCAAGCAACACGTGGCCAGCAGATGCTGGGATATGTGGGAGAGAGGAGGTTGCTTAGGACTGTCACAGTTGAGGACATCCATGCAGGGGAAGCAACATCACAGAAGGTACGTATTGATGTTCACATTTGAAAATATCACACAAATGGTGAGTTAATCTGCCAGCCAGGGTTGGTACTGAGAACCATGACTTGAGGCTGAAGCACTGAAAATGAGAATGAGACTCCTTAGTCCTCTGTGAGTCTAATCTGTGCTCTCATCTGCTGCAGGAGAAAGAGGACAGAAATGGAGGGACACCTTTCTTCTATGTGATGGCATAAAGTGCTTAAATCATAAGGTCTGGGGCAACATCTCCCAACACAGCAAGCAAAAGGTCACTCTAATAACCCTGAAATTTTTTAAAGATCAAGAGCTCAAAGAAAGACTTGGTCTAAGGATCTGAGCTAAGGACTGAAAATCTGGCTCCCGGGAAAATTACTTTGCACTAGTACACATGCTGTTTTATTTGGACTCATTCTCGTCTCTGTGAGAATATTCTCCTCCCACCCCAATTTATTAGAGCAAAATAATTTCAAAGTAATTCATGGAATCAAAAATTAATCCCATGCTGAGTGGTATTATGATTACTGGAGCAAGCAGTAATTCCTATCCAGCACTTCTGTCTACATACAGATCAAAGGCAGCATCAGGGCCAAACACATCCTTGGCTGAGAAAGGCAGCCCTACCACTGCTGTTCCCAGCTGAGCTAAAAGGTTGAGCTCACTCCATTGGATCATCTATGGATTTTACATGCCCTGGGGCAGGAATACTGATAATCAGCAGCTGGAGGTTACTGTGGGCTTGAATGAGAATCCTGTGGGTGAAGGGAGACCCACAGGTGAGTAGAAACTCCAGGTGGGGTGAGGAAGACTTCAGCATATGACTTCCCACAGAAGAACTGCAAATACTGTTTTTCAGGCTCCCTCTGTTTCACGAGCTGCAAAGCAGCGAATGTGAAGCTCAAGATTGTGCTCAGAAAGCAGATGATCATTCAAGACTGCAGAGAGACAAATTTCCAGACAGGCCAGCACTTGAAGGGCACTATCAAAGGAGGAGGTTCTTCATCAATGCAGCTTTGTTACAGATGTTGCAAACTGCAGGAGGCCATCAGGCATGTCTCAGACAGCAGCAATGAGATTGGCTCAGTCCAGTTCACTAGGACAGATATAATCAGTCCAGTCCTTGGCTGACCCCAGTAGCTCCCTGAGAAAGTCTCCCAAATGTCTGAGGAAGCCTGCATGGATGAGTGCCCTTGAACTTAACAATCTGGAGTTCTTGCAGGCTGTCAGTTTCCTTTCCTGATTTCAGCAGGCTCCGAAGGTGTTCTGCTGTTGAACCCATCAAGAAAAACATGTATGAAAGTTGCTGATTTTTTTGCTCCTTGTAAGCCTGGAAGTGTGAAGTAGAATTATCAATTCAAATTCCAGCTTTTTCATTTCCCTGGTGTCCCCTGCATGACCAACACTACTTTGCTTTTGGGACCAACAGCAGAGTTACACTTCACTGAACACTGTGGCAGTAGGACTTATGCACCAGAATAAAGAGGGTTGTTCTCCAGGACACCTCTTTGCTGTCAGTGTGACCCTGCAGAGGCTTCAGCTGTGTTGCTGTGAAAAAACAATTGGATTTCCACTTCACCCCTGGTATGTTGGCTGGGAGATCAAGGCCACAGGTTTTCAAAGATTCAGTCAAGGCAAAATCTGCTAACCTGTTACAGAAGAACATTTGGGTTGGCAAACACAACAGCAATTGTGACAGGGCTTCGTAGTTCCCTCCCAGAAGCAAACAAGCAAAGTCCCATTCTAAGCCACCCTGACAACAGACCCGCCTTGACTGAAACTGTGGCCAATTGCAGTAGTGATAAATTTGGGCCTTCAGCCAGGAGGTCTAGATCAGCTCCACACAGAGGACCAGTGCACTCCCATAGAGACCACTGGCCAGGATGCCTTCCTTTACTCCTGGCGAAATAATATTCCCAGCATGATGGGGCTGACACAAAGCACTAGGTGAGAGATATGTATGGAGAGAACAAGTAAAGGTGCAGGGGTGGGAACACCTTTTTGGGAGGCACTACTGGAGATGAGGCTGGTAGAAATGCATTTGGTTTCCCTCTGTGGCTGGGTAAGCCAGGAGCACCGTGGTTAGCCATGGTACCTTCTAAGAGTGGGGAAACACACCCACCTGGTGGATACCTCACCAAGCTAGTGAGAAATAGTACATTTTATTGCTTACAGACCATACCCTCCCAGAGACAAGGGCTGGTGCCTCTGGTGCCTGAGGAGCTGCGGTGAGCTGATGATGTCCCACCAGTTCTGCCCATGGCCAGGTTGTCTTGAGAGGTAACTTCTGCCCAAGTGCCTGTTGCTTATAGCACAGTACCCAAAGCTCCTCTAGATGAAAGTCATGCACTAGTAATACAGTCTTAAACCTACACGGCAGTGACGGCAACAGGGTCAGAACTGCACCACATGAGCCACTCTCTTTTTTCAGCCTTCAGGTGTAGTTAGAGGTGATCTTTGGGTCACTTTTTTCAACTCCTGTGAATGGTGACTGACAAGGATTTCCCCAGTTAAGTTACATGTCATAGGGGAGATTGTTTTTTAATTTTTTTAAAAAATCTCCTTAAGTTTAAGCTTGGTGCTGCCAAGTCTTACAGCAGAGGAGATGGTGAGCACCTGCCCCATGTTGCTGTAGAAGCCAGCTCTCATCTCAGTCAGTCAAGAGCTGTCCTCTCCTACTAGGCTATGGACACCACCCAGAAGATATGACAGGTGAAACAGGTGGGCACTTTATGCCTTAGTTTAAAACTGTTTACAGGATATTATTTTCTTGTGTGCAAGGCAGTGTAGGAGCATCTGAGTGCAAGGTGGATTCAAATGATAAATTCTCTTGTAAATATGATCACAAGCAACCTAGGCTGGAAAATGCCCAATTTTATTTTTTTTTTTAATAGGCAACAGACAATGAGCAAAACGACACTTCTGGGCTGTTCAGAACTATTTTGTTTGCATCAAAGTAGTGCAAGCAGCAGTGTTTTAGCCTGGGACTCTCTCACAACAGGTCTGCTCACCCCAGCACAATCTACCCCTTGCAAGCTTTGATGGCCTGCAATGGGAAAGCAGGCCTTCACTCTGTAAAATAACAGGAAAAACACAGAAAAAAGCCCTGCTCTTGCCCTTGACCCTGTGTGATCAGGTATTCTGTAACCTTCAAGCAGCCCTGGGAACACTCCCATCAGCTTCTGCTCTCACAGCCATGGCAGTATTTTTCATGTCTCTGTTGTGGCAGCTGAGGGGAAAAAACATCGATTGGATTTCACCAGTATGAGATTAATCATCCTCCTGGATTTCAAACCAGCCTTCTCCACCCTGGGTAAAGCCTTGGCATTAATATTTAAAATTCTCGAGATTGTTCTCTCTTTTAATTAGCAAGTGGAAAACTCCTTGGCCTGTGCCAGGGGGAGAAAAAATCCTTAAGATCAAAGTGGGCTCTAATTTACGTTTCTGCTTGCCACGTTCAAAGGAGTCCATTGGAAAAATGAATGTTGTGTTTGATGGAGATGGAAGGACAAAATCCATCAGCTGAATGGGATGGATCCCAAGTGAAACAAGCCCATTTCAACATGGCCAAAGGCAAGGAAGGGGAAGCATTGAATGATTTTGCCAGTACATCCACAATGGCAATTTTAGGCTCCTTACGAGGGGAAAAAATACCCTTGCCTCAAATGTTACTGTAGATGCATCTGCATCAGGATCTTCTACTAAAAAATAATACATCGAACTGTGTAGCTCAGAGGAAAGTGTTGAATTCTTCCCTTGTATCCTCAATGAAATGGGAGAAAAAGTCTTTGTTTTGTAAAAAGAGGTGACTTATGAGACATCTTCCCTCAAACTGAGTCACCTGCAAGTACCCTCCAGTGCTGGAATCAACTGGATACAGAGTAAGGACTGAAGTGAGGGGAATGCTGGTCAGCTTGGGATGCAGCTGTTTAGAAACGTGAATCTGGAAATGGAAACCTCAGATTAGTATTTAGGCACAAAGCTGTGGCCTCAAAATGACTTAGCAGGCCCCAGCCGGATTTAGCTACAGACTACCCTCTTCCTGGTCCTGTTTCTCCCGCATTATGACAAAGATTTGTAGCTCTGATGCTAATGCAGAGAGCCTGGGCTCTGCCTCCAACCCATGATAATAGTAGTTATGGAAAATAATCCTATACAAAGTAAAAGCTCCATTTCAGCATCACTGATTTTCTCCCTTTCTTTTTCTGCCTTGTCATTGCACATCCACCCCAGAAATATTTCCCTCTGGTAGATTTGGAAAAAAGCATTTTCACAAAGGCTCTCCCAAATTCTTGGCTTGCCAAGCATAGGGTTGAGCTCAGACCACAAATCTCTGCCTAAGTTGTCACCAAGCATCTAAAACCCCTTCCCACATTATTAAACAAATGCAAAGCAAGGGAAGGAAGGGAAACTCTTAAAGGAGAAGGGGACCAACCTAACAAGTTTTCTGAAAATTATTTTTGAGCCTTACTGACAGTTCTCATAAATGTTCCAGCTAAGACAGTTGGGGTATAAGAGTCTCTGGTCGACTATGAAAGGTGTGGGAAGCTACTAGAACAGGTTGTCCATATTTTGGAAGAGGTCTTGGTTCTTACTGTCATTGAGAAATTATGAGAAACATGGAGCTTCCTGAACACAACAACAAAAACTTGTTATTTTCTAAAAGCAGCTTTGTCTCCATCTTTTACTTTCACCAGTGAAATCACTCTGTCTACACTGAAACAGTTTTCACATTCTACTCATCTTCTTTACGAAGTGAGATGGCATTATCTAACAAAAAAAGTCATTGCGGTCACTCTTTTCTCTCTGAAAGTTCAGTTTTTCTATATGTCTTCATGTGCTGGAAGTATCCATCAAATCTGCACTCATCTCAGCCTTGCGCTAGATTTAAAACGATTCTGTAAAAGTAAGTATCCTCTCCTTCAGTGGATCTCAGTGGCAGGTGTCAACATCTTCATCATCAAGGACTGGGAATAAGAGATGAAGGTCTGCAATGGCAGCAATCTTATATGGCCTGAAAATCAGCTGAAAGATGGCAGGCAAAGGATACCAATGAGTACCTATTGCAGAAGCTAAAAGAACAACCCCAACCTTCATTGATCATATGATCAAAAAATAAACAGCTGTGTCACGTGAGGTGGTAGGAAACGCTGCTGTTTCCATCACATGAGGCCAAACTGTCTGGCCACGTGGCAGGCAGAGCTGGAGGCATGCAGCTTGTCACTGCCTTCATAGATGGTTATGGGGCTTAATCTGTTCAAAAAGAGAAACATTACTTAATGTCAGCCTATGCTGTGCAATTACCCGTGGAAGTGCAGAGCTGAAGTTGCTGGCTAAAATTCTCCGGCATTACCTCTTCCTTTACACCGTATCAGACACTCCATCTTGTACCAAATACGTGTAATTGAAATGCTCAGGCACGCTCCTGGTGGCTCCTCACCACTGAGTATTACCTCACTGGTGTCTCCAGATCAACAACAACACAGACAAAAAGTCACTTTTTTCAAGCAGCAACTGTTTATTATTGGGAAAAACATTAGGACTTTACTTTTTTGTTCTCTTACATATACTTGATTTTAATAAAAATAATTTAAAAATTTTTACTTTCTCTTATACTACATGAAAACAACTCCAAACATGGACTGTGAATTTTGGAAGCATGAAAACAGAGACAAAAACTGTTGTTTGGCTGCTGAGATGTAGTACTTGGATTCTCTTGGAAACTCATACAGAGAAACAATCACAATTGTCATTCCAGTGAAGAAAATGATTCCATCTATAAAATGCCTTGAAGGCTGAGAATGGTATATAGTTACACTAGAAAGTAATCATAATATAGTGTGTGAGTTCTAACATATTACTTAAAATATATAACTTCTTAGACTTTACAACATCAAGTATTTTAGACCATGTTCCAGTGACTACAAACCTATTACAATCCTTTTAAAGTTCTTGTTGAATCAACATTTATTTCCTTCAGAGGAATTTTAATATATTTTAAGCAATAAAATATTGCATACAAAGTAGTTTGCAGAACTTTATTCACACTAACTTGGATGACTGCTCTTTCACAGAATGAAGCACCTGTAGTAACAGTGATAAAAGCATCCCTGTTACAGTATCTGAAGATGATTTTGTGCACAGATTGGTACAACTTCTACGACCTCTCTGTAAATCTGATAAAAATTACTGCGTATTCAGCAATAAGAAATTAAACTAACAGGAATTAAAATATGCTTAAGGCTGGGGTAGGATTACAGTGTTACCAGACAAAGATTCTAGTAATTAATCCAATTCATACCGTCCAACAAAGACTTTCAATAAACCACTGATTTCTTTCACTTTTTTTCCTTCTTGATATACATGCAATCTAATGCAGTTTCGATTCCCTAGCTCTTTTTAGCTGAATGTGAATATAGTTTATCTTTTTATTAAGTTGTAGGGTAACAAACACCATTCAGCATCATCTGAATGGATTCTAATATAAAAAAAGCTCCCTAGAGCAAAAAAAAAAAAAAAAAAAGCCAACCAATTAAAATGTCAGGGTCTCACTTAGGTCACCAACTCTTTTATCTGCAGAAACACATAGGGCAAAAATGAGATGGAATTCGTGTAGCAGTTATTTGCATCAAGAGCCATATTAAATTGAATGTAACTGTCCCAGTTGTGGCTAGCTGATGGGCTGAGGGAAAACCACTCTTCATGGAGCAGAAGGCAAAAATCCTATTAATATGATAGTCAAACCCATTCTCTTGTAACAGACTAACCTCAGGGTCAGTTCTCTTTCAAAGGACGCTGGAAATGCTGGCTGGCATTGCAGCTTGACAAACAACTCAATGCCATCTAAAGTGACAATGTCAAGTTCTTTAAAAATAAACATTTAATTTCAGTATATTTTGGGGGATTTTTTTTTCCTTGTTGTTTTGTTCTTGGCTTTTTTATTTTTGTAACTGTCTGCTGTTTCCAGCACCATCTCAGAGGCTGGAACGTTTCATTCCTTCCTCTGCTGGTTTTGTCATTTTCCACTTGGCAGATATTGGCCACCACACCCCACGGATCCTCACGGCGCAGCAGGCGCTGGTACTGCTGCCTTATTTTCCTAGTCTGTTATCTGTATTGCCAGTGGGATTTACAGCCCTGGAATGTGATTTCTCAATTAATATGCATTTTCTTTTCCTAAGGAATGCCTTACTTTGCAGCCATAGCTGTATAGAACTACTGTAAGTTTTACATAATGAGTGGGCAGTGGCTGTTTTGAGATAAATCAGTGACAATTTAGAAAGTCAAGGAGGCATTTTCACCTGACTGTAATAGTTTTAAGATCAGGTAAAACTGTGGACTTGTACTATGTCATTTGTCTTTCTTTGTAAAATTAAGAATTCCTTTCAGTTTTACCAAGAAATATTCTATTGGCATGAACTAGAGATTTTTTGAAATTATGATGCACATTTATGTTTTACTTCTCTGAATATATTACTCATTTGTTGCATTCATTCAGGAATCTACCACACTGTCAACCAGCTACAGAAATCCAGAAATATTTTCTGTGTACAGAAGGGGCTTAATCACTAAGCCACACTTCCCTGCAAAGTTTCAGTATTTTCGATTGGTAAAAAGCATTTCTCATTGAAATAATACTGAAGTGAAGCTCAAAGCCCCCTTCTTATATGAGACTGTTAGTTAACTTTTTGTGACAAAATGCTGATCACATTCAATGACAAGATTTACTGCTGTTCTCAAGACAGCTCCACTGGTAGATCTGGTGGTACAACAGTGTATCTTGGGTCAAGCTTAGGTGTGAAATCCTTGAAGGTCTTAGATGCTTCAGTACCAAATACATCTAAAACTTTCCTGTTCATGAGAGCAAACCTGAAAAAGAAGTCAGGAGAGAGTCAACAGATTATTAATTTATTTTTTTAAATAAACAGAACTTCTAGGGAGGCCTATGAGAAAGCTGGGGAGAGACTTTGTACAAGGGCCTGTACTGAGAGGATGAGAGGGAATGGACTGAAGCTAGAAGACCCAAGTGTGAATAACGATTTTATAGATGTTACAATTTATTGCCATGTCTTTAGTCTTGAAAATTGTTGAGTGAAAGACCTATGAAATGTCAAGAATCTGCCTCTACGTAGAGAGTGTCAAAATCACTATTACAGAGATTTACTTCAGATAAAATAAATGAGGAGAATAGGATTTCTTTTTTCTCCTCTCTTTCAACTAAAGCCATCATAGTATTAGCACAAGAGGGGAAAATGCAGCCAAAATTGAACATCTGGAGTGACATCATCCCCCCGTATCATGTTTGTACAGCCTCAGAGGTTGCCTGCAGACTGCCTCCAGGCATCTTGACGAAAGCTTCCCACTATGTCTAGCAATTTATTCAGCCACCTTATGTCCACCTAAGAGTGTGGGGGAGTGTAGGTTCGATATTCTCCAGGGACTGCCCTCTGATTTCACTTCTGTTTTTACAGTCTGGAGAGCTCACTGACACGACAAACTTTACCTTTTATAAACCCATTCCACATCAAGATTTGGATGCCTTGTTTCAGCCACGTACTACATCAGTAAAATAATATACACTTCACTAAATCATACTACAGTGTAAATTTATGGTTATTATAATCAGTGAAAACCTTTCACTAGCTTTCCAAGAAAAATAATTCCTATCCCAATTGAAACAGACCTCTGATAAAAAACTATTGTATCTTCAAGGTATTCTTAGGAAGTACTCTGACATTTCTAGTAATGCTTTTAAACGTGCAGTAATACCACGTTGTGGATCAATGCACACAGCAAGTGATTTCTTCAGCCTGCTTAGTTGTTTACCAGATTCTTCATATTTCAGTGAAAACTGAAAGCATTTTACTCCCCAAAGGTAAAAATGTTTTCAAGTAAAATATTTATCTGCTAAACAGTCTTAGTGAAATTTAAGTTTTTGCTTCTGTCACTAGACTAAACGTATCGGTGTCACTTCAGCAGCAAAGAACTTCAAGTGGACTGGAAACCATTTGAAAAGCAAAGCAAATACTCAGGAAATTAGTCCATATATACTGCTACTGCTCTGCTGTTGACAACTAATGACATAGAAAGGTGAATGTGATCAATGATGTGTTTAGACAAGCCATAACATACCACTGGTTACATACCTGCCCTTCGTTAGTCGTAAAAGAAATTTCCAGTATGATGGTCTCAAGTTCTGAACTTCCATGACAGCCTGCAAGGAAAGGATTCTGTCAGAGCCAGGAGACAACGTCAGGCAAAAGCTGCATCTGCCACAGTATGTTGCCAAAACCACTCGAAGGGTAGTTATAGAAATAAACACAGAAGTATTTCAATTTTTTAAAAAATGATCTCATGATTCATGAACCAAAGTAGCTGTGTGCCAAGGTCCAGCACCGTCAGCAGACAAACCACTCACAGCTGAAATTGATGCTCTGTATGATCACTACCAGCACAAAGTGATATTCCCAGAAGACTATCTTTCAAAAGTGGTGGCAAATAATATAGATCTCATTTCAGACAAAGCAACAATAATCCTTATTATTTCTACATACACGATTTTGCATGTGTGGCTGCCAAATTTACCTGCTATTTTATCCTCCACTCACTGTATTTTGTGTTCTGCCATTTCTTGTAGTCAGTCATCCTTATATTTCATCTTACATCTTGTAAGTAATCTTATATAACCAAAATTTTTGTCTCTTTTCTATTCCATTACTTTTCCAGGTCACTTATGAATATAGTAAGTAACAACCGTATCAGCATAGGTCCCTTTGCTAATTTCCCCCTTCCCTAAATCTAGCAATTTATTTCTAGTCTTGGATGCCTTTTCCAATTAGTAAGTAATGAAAAACCTTTCCTCTTTTCTCATATGAACTTAATTTCTGTTAGCCTCATAACTATTGGCTTTTGCCAATAGTAATTTGGAGATTTCAATGCTGCAGACCTTCAGGCACATCCCAAGCTCTAAAGTATCAGTTCACTTTGATGTTAATACTAGAATGAGAGATATTCCCAAATATATGGGAGCAACGAGCAGGAGAAGTAGAACTGTCCTGCCTAGCACAAGGCTTTAAGGGCATTTTATAGTCTCTTTATTGAGGGGCACAAAAAAATACATATAGTTATGAACATCCAGAAAACATTTAACGGTGTGTTACAGCAGAAGATCTATAAATGGTGAGATGTAGTAGAACAGCAATTTGAGTCCCAATGGAAAAAAGGTTTTCTCACTGTTGTAGCCAATAAAGGGACTGAGGGTGAAGGCATGTAATTTCTCGGAAAGTGCAAAAGATGATAACTACAGCTTGTTTCAAACACAAAAGTTCACATTTTCTTACTAATTTTTGCAGATATGTTCAAGTAGGCAATGTGAATTCAAGTTAGCTGAAAGTAAAAACTATAGTTGATTTTAAAAGCATAAAATATTGCAATATATTGTCTCCTTAAGGAACAGTCTGGAGACATGCTTATGAAAGCCTACACACTCAATGTTTGTTTTCTCATGAAGTGCCATTTGAGATCTTTTCCACAGCATTCAGTGCTTTGTGTAAGACATTCAGCTACAAGCATATGAGGAATTTGAGCCCCAAAATTACTTTCCCAACTGTGACACTCAAAAGCAAGATGCAGGAGCCCTGATTCACAGCATCATGCTGGAATCACTGTATCACACTGTAGCCCTGTGCTTCTCCACTCCATTCAACATTTGACTTAAACTAAAAGAACTTTGTGTTCTTTTAGAAGGGAATATACTTACCGCCTGAAAGCATATTGCTGTAGAAATGGCATAGATGATGCTGTCTGCATGAGGAAAATAGGGAACCTTCCCTGCTTCAATGCCTTTGAAATACATAGTCTATAAAAATAAGCAAAAAATGATAAATAAAACAAAATCAACAACATAGCTATTTATTATTTTACCTTTTCAAAGTAGTATGTCAACATTACTAACGTTTGTTCAAATATTCTTGTGTATCTCCATACGTGACTGTGAGATAGCTTATAGAAGCTATCCACGATGAATAGAGTGAGAGGCTATTAATGCATAAACCAGGACATAGCAAAAGCTTGAGTGTTAGAAAGGGTAGTATAGATTTTAAAGATAAAAAAAGGGAAAATTCGCTATGTTAAATTCTTCATTTTAAAAAAGCAAAAGAACAATGCAGTAACTATTCCAACAAAGTGAATATTCACTGTTCTTAAACAGCTTGAAATCACATACTTTCCTTTCTGAGAAAACATGTAAAGTTTATTTTCCTGAGCACAGCTTGACCTTCCAAAGCAGCACACGCCTCTTTGGTCAGTTACCCTTGGCTTGTGTAAGATGAGAAAAGTAGTTGGAAAAAAAAAAAAAAAAGAAAGAAAAGAAAAAGAAAAAGAAAGAACATACAGCACTTTCCTTATTTCATTGCAGCCACAATGTCTCAAAGTCCAGAAAAAAACATCAGCAATGCAAGATAATATTGATTTTTTTTTTTTACAACTAGTATTCTAAGCCAGTATGGGTAACCCAGATTTTATACAAGCAATATGTGAACTACCTTCACTTGATCTAGCATTACAAGCAGCAAGAATAAACAGAGTTATCCCTTTTTATGTTTAATCTTATGCTTTAAAAAGTTCCTTCTCTTTATATTCTTTCAAATGGATTCTGCTCTGGTAATGGAGATTGACAAATACCACTAGGGAAGGAGGCCCTCAAGGTCTGCAGGTCTGCTTTGTGATTCTGGGATGATGCACAATAACAGAATGCTCTCAACTTATTCAGCAGGAAAATAACCATGACCAAGTCCCAGTTTTATGGAAAAACCACAGGAAGACATCAAAAGCTGGTTAGCAAAGTAAAATCAATATACCCAGATTCTACAAAGTTGTTTTTTTACCCCTGAGCTCCTAATTTTAACAAGTTCATAGAAATATTTCAAGCCTGAAAAATAGTAATTAGAATGAAGTTCACTGCAAAGCTGGGAATCCAATCAGTTGAAGTATACTGACAAACAATTCCAGCTATAGACTAAAACCTAAGCTATTCTGAGTTATCTTAGACTGCTGAATGCCAAAATTAGGGAACAAAGGCAGGAAGTTAAGCTGTGGCTTTTGGCAATAAATCTGCAATTAAGGACTAGTTTGATTTATGTTTCTGGCAAAATAGACATTCTTGGAACTTTCAGATTTAAGAACTGCAAAAGCTACAAAGCAAAGGGCTATCAGGAGATTAAAAAAATTCATGGAAATACATGTGGAAAACAGTGGACAAAGGACTTTTAAAATGAGTTACAGAAAAGAAAATAAGAAAGAAATGAGACCACAGAACACCACTGGCTCTTGGCACACTCATTCTGAGACACACCACCACTGCACAACTGGATGTTGTATGGAAACGGTCTGACAAAGCCTGTGAAGTTCATTTTCTTGCTTTAAAAAATACATGAAATGAAGAAATCTGTTATAAGGATATAATATCTTACCTCTACTAACTTGGATGCCAGATACATAGAGATATTAGTACTTTTGTAAAACATCATAGAAATTCCTGCTAGACACCCTGTAACAATTAGAAAATGAAAGTATTGTTAAGGTTGTGATTTATTGTTGCTGTTGCAGTCTGTCAGCTAACCGACACTACCTAAGATTATGCTTTCAGTTGCTGCAACAAAGTTCAGGGATGTTCCTGTGCTGCCCATTAAAGTAAGGTTTATATCATTACAAAAAGAGAGTTTTGAAACACTGAGATAAATCTGTAGTCCAGTGCTTAGGAGAACAGCATCAAACTTCCTCTCTCATTCCACAAGGAAGAGAGAGCTCTGAGTTCCAATACGTGATATATGCAACATCATGCAAATGTCATGTCAAAAGGGTCCTTCTTTGGAACCTGTGGAGCCCACCATTACAAATGTGTATTCTGCCACATATGGAAGAGTCAGTATTTGAAGCTTGCATCTTCAGAGTTGGAAAAGGACAAGTTCACATTTGTACAAACAATAATTGTTGTCTCTAAAGCTGATGGTAAAACTCACATGATGGGATTTGCCTTACAGTTTTAGTTGCAGCTCTTTATTTGAAGCTACCTGAAACACCACTATCACTTTGACACAGTCTTGATGTACACAGTCCTATTTTCACCACAGAAGTCTGAAAAGGGAATGAAAGAACAAACAAGAAAAATATTTGCAGAGTACCAAGAGAGGCAATATAAACTTCTTGTCATGGACTCACCAGCTACTAGTGCATGAAGCTCATCATCTAGGTTTCGTACCCAACGCAGGAAGCAACTTGTACCCTGTAGGAGAACAGAAAGCAGGGTTAGCCCTAGGTATTTCTCTTTCATAACACATTGACTGGAGATACTCCTCTATAAGCCAGTGAATGCAATATGAATTAAGAGTGCAGTTTAGTAATACCCATAATCCACAGTACCTGAAACATTTCATTGTTTTCATGCACAGTTTACCATGACCATTTCTTTCAAAATCAAAGAACAGATCTATTTTGGGTACCTATCTCACTCCAAAGCTAATCTTGAATTCATAACATCCTGGTTTCAGTTACAACAGAACTAATTTTGTTCAGTGTTTTGTTTTTTTTTTTACTTTTCATCCCAGTCTCCAGCTGCAGTTTCTGAAGTGAATGCCATAGTTCTACAGACAGTGTCTGTTTCTAAAAGTGATAGTGCTTGATGTTTAGTTACTACCAAGGACTTGTATGCAAAAAGGCTCTTGCCTCTGCCTCATCCTGTACATGTTTTGGAAATCCATATTCGCTCTCCAAATTCTGTAAATTTCTGTTTGCTTCTAAATGGTTCAAGTTCTGCTTAGTTAGACCCAGTCCAGTGCTGACAGCACTGATTGACCGTTGTGTAATTCCGTATGACAGCCTGCTGATGTCGGCTTTGAGACACCTGTGCTAGTCTCTTAACAATTCTCTTGTGTGCTTCTCAAAGAATCAAAGACTCATTTATTTTGGAAGGGACCACTGGAGACCGCCTTGTCCAGCCTGAAGCAGGTCTAATTAGAGCAGGTAGTTCAGGAACTTGTCCAGATGAGTTCTGAGCATCTCCAAGAATGGAGATTGCATAGCCCCACTAGGCATCCTGTTTCAGTATTTGGCCGCCCTTACAGGAAAACATATTTCCCTGTATTTCTTAGGAATCTCCTGTGTTTCAGCTTGCACCCATTGCCATTCATCCTGACAATGCACACATCCAAGAGGTGTAAGCAACAATAAAACCTCCCCTGAGCCTTTTTCTTCTCACACATCATGTGATTCAGTCCTAAAATCATCTTGGTGGCCCTCAGATGAACCCCCCACTCTTGGAAATGCATTAAAACAAAAAGAAAGAAGCAATATCTGCATCCCACAATGGACATTGCACTACAGATGGGATCTCCCTAGCTATTCTGCAGTGCACATTTAAAAAATAAATTCCTTACAAAGCCACCGATGCATTGCAATTAAGAGAGTAAACTTACCTACTCAAACTAATAAACTAGTAAACCAGGCTACCACAGCCAACTTAATTTCTGCAAAACTGTGTTTGCTGACATTAACAGTAAGAGGAACAAAAAATATCAATAGCATGGCTACTACAATCCTACATGGTATTTTAGACTGTTTTTAGGGACAAGATGGACATTTTGAAAAGCAGCCCATACTTCAGTTTCTTTGGGTTTAAAATGCATCAAGCATTTAATTTTTTTGACTGTGGTCTAATCTTTTGGAGTGACTCAAATCCCTGCTGCTTTATATGCTTATTTCTAAGTGGAAGAAAAATAATGCATCCCAAATTGCGGCAGTTATGGAACACAAGCAGTAACAGAAAGCAGAATCACAGAAATATAGAAGCATTTAGGTCGGAAAAGACCTTTTAAGATCATTAAGTCCAACCATTAGCCTAACACTAGCAAGTCCACCACTAAGCCATGTCACTAAGTGCCACATCTACATGACTTTTAAATACTTCCAGGGATGGTGACTCCACTACTTCCCTGGGCAGCCTGTTCCAGGGCATAATAACCTTTTTTGGGAAAGAGATTTTTCCAATGTCCAATCTAAATGTCCCCCAGCACAACTTGAGGCCATTTCCTCTTGTCCTGTCACTTGTAACTTGGGAGAAGAGATGGATCTCTACATTACTACAAATTTTTTTCAGGTAGTAGTAGAGAGCAATGAGGTCTCCCCTCAGCCTTCTTTCCTCCAGACTAAACATCCTCAGTTCCTTCAGCCGCTCTGCATAGGACTTGTTCTCTAGACTCTCACCACCAGCTTCATTACTCTTGTCTGGACACACTGCAGCACCTCAATGCCTTTCTTGTAGAGATGGTCCCAAAACTGAACACAGTACTGAAGGTGCCACCTCACCAGTGCCAAGTACATACTTAATCAATTATAAATAAAGGTCAGAGTACATTACTGTTGTACAATGAGTCTCCATAGAACCAAATCACACCCTGCAATTGGAGCTTTTAAAAGACAGCAAAGTCATTTCAGCTTTTGCAATTTAAATACTTTTCTTTCTCTAAAGACTTTTATCTTAAAAGTTTGAACAAAAATTTAATTTCCAAATAAACTCTGAACAGCCCATTTGCACTTTGCCATCAAAATTTTTTGACTCTGTAGCCTTACAAATTCTTGTCCCTCAATCCAACTGCTAGTGAAGTTAAACGCTTTTTTGCTTACAAGTAACAGCTGTTTTTTTAACTTTCAGTAAAGTGGTATTTATCCTGAATAACACAGCATTATCCCAACTTTGCAGAGCAAGTAAAGTAGCAGTTAAAAAATTATGTATCTGATTAAGAATACAAAAGTGCAAAAGCCACTTCAGCACTGCACTAGGCAATATATTCTCCCTTACGGTATGTGCTTTGCCACACTTGCTTTTGGCATAAATAAACATGATTTGATTAATTCCAACAATGCTGTACGAATGCATATCACTTTGCAATCTATCATCTTGCAATGTTGAAGATGGACAGACATCCAAGTGGTAAGTGCAATGTCTCCTCAGATGCACGTGATAGATGCGCTGTAATCTCCAGTTATTTAGTGTCAAGTAAGAATTCTGGATATTTGAGCCCCAAAAATCTGCAAATGGCTTCTATTTGGCCATGCTGCTGCTACTGCAGCCACTACTGGTATCTACGCTAAAACGGTTTTGTGTAACATCAGGTTCCTTTGATATCTGAATTCACTTTCTCTGAACTACCCCCTATCTCCAAATCTTGATAACATGCTGCAAAATCCATTTGGTTTATTCATAAACAATCAAAAAACCACACAGAATGGAACCTTGGTTTCCTGTGTACAGTTTGATTACTGCAATACTACAGAATTTGTCCCTGCCATGCTGTAGCAAACAGCAAACAGCTACGCTTTTCAGCTCTTCATATTCTGAAAAGAAAAATAAAACCCACACATTTCTCATTTCTGTATTTTATGAGCTTACTTTGTATATACTGACGAAAGATCCCAGAAAAGCTCCAAGCTGGAAATTTTCCTTGTTGTAGAAGAGGGGAAGTATCCGGGATGGTTTTGTGAACAGATGCCGGAAGGCGGATGGAATCCGAAGGCAACACTGGATCAGGTAACCGATGCTAAACATCCTAATGAAGCCCTAGAGAAAAGAAAGAAATATTTTGTGGTGAGAAACTACAGATTCAGGGAAAAAGAAAACATTTACAGAAGTAATTATTTTTGACACTGAGCAGTTCAAAACCCACTCTGCAGATACAATGCAAAATGCATCCCCATGCTTCTCTGTCTTTTGAAATCAAGATCTGTTGTGTATGGGTTTTTATCCTAATTCCCCTGTAAAACAAGAAAGGCAATAAAATCAGACAATTGACTCTTCTTTAATTCTATGAATTGGACCAACTCCATTTCTCTTCAGCTCTGAAATTCTGTGCTTTGAAACAATCCTGATGACTTCATTTCCAGGTTACTGACCAGCTTCTAACCACAAATGGGTATAAAGAGGAAGGTAATGCAGTGGGAAAAAAGAGCACTGCAATGTCTGGAGAAAGCACTAAAAGAGAAGAACTTCACAAAAAATAAATTTCAGAATGTGTGAGAATTAAAAATAGACCTGGATGGTTTGGCATAGGCTCAACCAAACTGGAGGCTGAGTGATGGCTGCAGCAAGAGAAAGAGTGAAACTCTTACATGCAGAGATACTCAGGGTAACACAGCTCCCAATGATTTTTTTCTTACTACTTCACCTTGGATACAAATCTGCTTTTGTATACTGTATCACAAAACCACATAGACTTTCTTTCCAAATTCTTCTCCCCAGTTTCTTATAAACCACAGTTTCTTCTCATTATTCTTACCCTATGGCTGAACTTCTCTAATCATTCCAAATAAAATCTATTCATTTTTCAGTTGCAAGATGCCTTATCTGAAAACTACCTGCACACTCCCTGTGGCAAATAAGGAAGGCACCAATTGCTCATGATTACTGTAGTAGTTCAGTAGATACTCAAAGACACCAAAATATTCCAGTTACAGAAACAACTGGCAGAGACTTTGATTGAGCAACCTTTCAAACACAGAAACTCACAAAAGTTTTACCTCCTACAGAACTTTTTAATGTATCATAAAGCTTATAAAATTGTATTGTGGTTAAACATCCAATAATAAACTCTTCCTGAAGCAATCATTCTCCCTGCTATTCAAGAAGTGGTTTATGAGAACCAAGTGGAAGAAAACACATTGCATCATCCAGTAGCTATGAATGAAAAATTTCCTCTTCTTCCTCTGCTACTCTTAAAGGTATGTAGATTAGAAGTACTGAACAGCCAGTGACCCAGTAATTTTTGATAGAATAATGAAAATACCCAATGAAAGGTGTGTGAGGTAGGCAGAGATGTAAATGCACTGTGAATTTTGTGTAGTTAAAATGTCAAAATTAAGATGAATGTATATTCACCCCTAAAATGAAAAGGTACCTAGTGCCTTTGTCTTCAAAACTATTCAGATGATTACATTACCAGATATCATTATATGAAGAGAAAGTCCTGAACCCAGCAGTAATGAAGCCAAGAACATGAGAACAAACAAGAGCACAACAGTGTTTGGCATTTTTTCACCCACCTGCAGGAAAAGTAGCTCTGATGGGATAAGGAACAGTGCCTTAAGTGGACACATTCATTCCAACTGGAAACACCTCAAACATATTTGATTGGGCAATGAGGCTGGTGAGGGGTTTGGAGGCCATGTCATACAAGCAGTGGCTGAGGGAACTGGGGTTGTTTCATCTGGAGAAGGCTATGGGAGATCTTATTGCTCTCTACAGCTACCTAAAAGGAAGCTGTAGTGAGGCTGGTGTTGGTCTCTTCTCCCAAGTAACTAGCAACAGGATGAAAGGAAATGCACGTAAATTGTGCCAGGAGAAGTTCAGGTTGAATATTAGGAAAAGTTTCTTTACTGAAATAGTGGTGAGGCATTGGAACAGGCTGCTCAGGGAGGTGGTGGAGTCATCATCCCTGGAAGTATTCAAGAAGAGTGTAAATGTGGCACTTTGAGATAAACTTTAGTGGTCATGGTAGTTGGGTTACATTTGGACTCAATGACCTTGAGGGTGTTTTTCAATTGCACCAAGTGCATCACCTTTATCTATTTAGCTCATGAAATAAACAGGTGAATCTGTATCACACTCGTAGGTGTTTTTTCCAGAGTCCAAGAAAGTCATACATCTTAAAATCAATGTGCAATACTCTAATTTTTACCTTCCATAAGAAGACCTCAAATGATAACGGAGATAGAAAACACTGCAGTATACACAGAACGCTAAAATAAACACAAGTGAGCAAAGAAAACTCTGTCAAGTGCCATTTTTCCGGAGATTCTGAGTCGATACTCTGATCAGCCAGAAGCAGCAGCACAATGAAACCACCTATCTGCAGAAAACATTGAATACACCTTCTTTTATTTTCTTTTTTTTTTTGTCCTCTGCTTTGGAGAAACAGATCTCTTAAGAAGTTAATCACGCAGTCCAGACACTGGCTGTAACTCAGATTCAGAAAAGCAAGTGTTTGCATAATAGAGTTCAGTAACATGCAAAACTCAGCCAACGTGTTGCAATATATTAGGAACTAGTTAAGGTATTTTTTTAAGATATCTGAAGTTTGTTTGGGGTATACAGTAGTCCATGTTACTTCAAGAGAGAGAACCAGAGGCTACAATGATCAGAAAATTTCATATTCCTTTTAATCATCCTAGTTGTAGGTAGGTCATGAGGGTTATCTGCTGCCACCTGCAGCATCAGCAGAAAAAACGGACAACTGGACTACTGCTGCTGGCTAACATCTCCTCATTGCAATAAAGTGGAAACCAAAAGAGGGAAAATATTTCACTGCTTCTGGTACTTCTTTTCAGACATTTACAAACCTAAAGCGTCTGAAGAATTTAAAATATGAAGGGAAGCCTAAGAAATCAGGTAGTGTCATTACTAAAGGTTACATAAAAGCCATCACAGATTATGTCAACTAGCTAATGTGCAATTATATGTGAAGCAGGAGTAAAAAAAGCATGCAATGACAATTAAAGCACAAACATGATAATGAGAAGACGAGATGCTCAAGGGTAAGAGAAAATACAGGACAGAAGGAAAATTTTGGCAATAAGAGCTCATCAGATCATAATAAGATTTGAAAGCCCCCTTACACATTTGAAATTCCAAAAACATGCTCAAACCATGTCAGCTGAGAATTATTACTGATTGACTCCAGGAACAGGAACATAGAGAGAACTGAAAACTTTTTAGGAATGTTGGATCTTTAAAAATAAATCCAAATACATCAAAATAAAATCTTTCACTCATTTTAATGTAAAAAAAAGTCGCAGAAAAGGCAGGAAATTCAAAGATCTGGCTGCCACTTCAGTGATATTCTCCTGATTATATTACTGTAGTCACATATAACTTATAATAAAAGACTATTCGGGACTGGTATAAGAATGAAGTATAGTTCAAATGCACAACTGCTTCCTCTAAAGAGAGAGTGGCCTCATAAATTTGGGGTTTTTCTTAATTATTAATGTTTTAGCCAGTTCAAGACTTGGTTCAGCTCCATTTTCACCTGTGTTTTATTCTTCCCTCATTCAGTTTTAAGGGTATATGAAATTTGAACAAAATAATGCTGAATAAACAGTTGAATAGGACTCCTAAATATCTGCATTTTGATTTTCCTGTTCTTTTCATCATTAACACATCTTCCTACTCATTTAAAAAAGGATAGGAAGAGTTGTATAGGGACAGTTAACTATGATCTGAAGAACTCATAACCTGGAATCAGATTTGGGACACTTTACTTGAGTGACACAAGATTAATTTCCATTTCACAGAATCACTGAATTCTCAGGGTTGGAAGGGACCCCAAGGATCATCTAGTTCCAATCCCCTTGCCATAGGCAGGGACACTCTCCACTAGATCAGGTTGGGTTGGCATTTTCTTGGTCACCTTTCTATTTTAAATGCACTTCAAGCTCATTATATTCTGTAGTGGTCAGATCATCTCTTTCTTTACCCATGAAGTCTCACACTTGTTGTTCCAGAAGATTATGATGGTTTTCCATGGAGAAGAGGCATCAATTCCATTATGAGTACTCAAGAGAAATCTTTCCTTGTGGTTCTGACCACACTTGTAAAATAATACGGTGTTATGAGGGTGCTTATAGATTTGACTGCTGAGCATGCATGCAGAATGTGTAAGGATTTTCTGTGAGATTAATAAATGAGGTCAGGAAGCAAGTCCAGACTAAAAGTGGTTAAGACCACTGGGTAATGAAAGACAACACTTGATGTAAAAGTGCATCTGACACAGGCATTTCAGGGCAACCTGCTCCAGTGTCTCATCACATGCACAGAAAATAATTTCTTCCATACACAGAATACTCTGACCAAATGTGAGCATTGAAGAGATGGTTGACCAAGTGAGCCAGGAGGCACTGAACAGCAAACTTACATGGTAAGGCACTGAACAAAACAAATGTAAAGTCTGTGTCACCCAAAGATGTTATGCCTTTAAGAAAAGAGCCCATGAATGAAACATTAAGTGGACTCACTGTGGTGAGAGGTTCTGAAATTGTAATTTTAAGTCTGGGTTCTCTTAAATACATGTCATACCTACAACAGAAGTGTAATGCAACTATCCTAAACTGTTTGTCAATGCTCTGCTGCACATTCTCATTGGAACTGAGCAGAGCACTCCAGCACTGTCTCAAATCCTACTAACTCAAGTGCAACTTACATCCATCTTATACAGTGCTATGCTAATACACTGCAGTGTAAAAACAGTGTTAATACAAGCCAAAATGATGTTAATAAGCACAAAAATAAATGTTATGCTAGATCTCTTCTGATGCTAAATTTAAGCCTAGCTCTTCTGAGATAACATTAACCATACATAATAATTTAATTAAAAATATCTTTGAAAGTATTATCAAAAGCATCTCAAGATACAATAATCCATTTTTGCTACTCCATATATATAAATTGGAAATTATTAAGTGACTGAGATCTGGTGGAGTCTTACCAACTCCTAAAACAGGCACAGCAGGTGGCACCACCTGTGCCAACCCAATGCCAGCCAAAACAAAGCTCTGCACAGTACTCCTCTGAAAAAAAAATGCACTGATCACATTAATAATGGAGGCTAAATCATGCCACTGGACAGGAACAGCTCTTCCTGGGTGCAGCAACTGTGACCAATCTCTCATTACCCTGAGCCCATAGAATAAATGAATAGAGAAGCGAGCCCAGCGTGCCAGACTCGCGCAGCTGCACGTGTGCCGTGGCTGTGCCATGCCAAAGCAGCACATTCCAGGTGCTTTATTTCGGGTGGAGTCACAAGTGGGCTCAGCCGTGAAGTGCATCACATAGTTAAAACAAATTCCTTGCTTGCTAGCCCACTTTTTCCCACACATTTTATGTTATTCATTCACTATTACTAATCTGAAAGACCAGAGAAGTTTAAACCCCCCCCAACACCCCATCCTAGATTGAGAAAATCTGTTTTCAGGCTTGTCACATTTTCAATAGAAGAAGAATGAGTAATAGGCTACTTTCTCACTTCCTAAGTATATGATTTTTTTCTGACTAAATACTTTTACTCTGCCTTTGCCAGGATTTGTCAATCTAACTTCTTCTGTACTTACTTTAATACAATATGAGATGCAATTATCTTCATAGTGTTTACAGCATCTATGCCTTGGGCCATGTTTGCACCTGCAAAAAAGCACAATGAAACACATATAATGACTCGTAGCTGTTTTCAGCGTCATAAATTTTTCTCACCTAAAAATACATAAAGTGCTATTTTCTCACCACTCATTCCCCACGTTACCCATTGGAGGGCACCGTGAACTTTTATGATGCCATAAAAGGCCAATAAAAACTAACAATACTTTAGTTGTACAGCAAGAAGTGTCCGCACACTTACTTGCACTCAAACTCTTGTCATGCTACACATTAAATACAAAGTGAAAGAACAAATTTTCTTCTATGGCCAACACAGAGAAGTGATGTGACCCTCCCAGTTTGTCTCTGTGCCATGTTTCTGGAAGGACACTTGACCTAGAGTCCATTATCTCCATCCTTACATCTTTCATATCATTGTAAATTTCAATGAAGGGCAATGCAGAACACACAAAAATCCAGAGAGATGCCCTGTGAGACCTCTGTCAATTAGAAGCCCTTCACTCTTGTGAAGTATTTCTTCTACTGGATAGGCTTTTCTGTAGATCTTCAGACTGAGAATTTGACTATAAGCATTTAAAAGAGACTGTCTTGGGCTTGGCTGCATGGATTGTACAGTTAGCCCTGCATTACACAGAATGAAAAGTAATGTCACACCAGGTCTAAACCTCCTATTTTGCTATAGTCAAGTATTTAAGTTTTAATGCAAAATAAATCACACAATTTATATACTGTGTCAAATACCTTCGAAGTTTGGAATTGTGTGCTATAAAGTCTAATGGCCATAAATCATCTGTGAGGTCAGTTTATGTAGCAAAAATTGTAATGAGAATGTGATCAGGTTACAGGCATTTAGACTCAATTATATTAAAAAGAACCATATGGAAGTGAAACCTGTGAGAGCATTAGGACTGAAAACTGAAAGTTTTCTAAGTGGCTGAGTCTAGAGTTTCAAAACCTTAAAGAAAAAATAGTCTTCTCCATCCACAGACCTTTGGTCCTTGTATTTAATGAACAGTGGAAGAGCTATGAACTATCTCCAGCAAACTAAGTGGTATTTAAGAAAAAATAGGTATAAATAACCCAGCTAGAAGAATCCGCATATGACTGGAGCTGTGTTTGTTTGGAGGTCTTTTGTTGTCTAATACAGTCAGGCCTGAAAAGCCACTGCTGACTTTCTTCATATTTTTCAGTTAAAACCTACAACAAATCATAGGAAGTCTCCATATGATGTAGGTCACTTCATGTTTGTTCATTATCTGAGCAAGTAAGATGAGCCAATTCTTTGAGAACACAACACACAAAAGACCGATTTCTCTCTTGCATGCCAGCAGGTAAATAGCTCATCATAAAACTGCTCCTGGAGAGGTCAATGGAAGTGAAGATTCATACTTGTGGTATCAACAGACTCCTAGCCCGTTTTTCATGCCATCTTCCCTGTAAATGAATGATTCCTGGGGTACCCAATGTGACTAAAGCAGACAAATGATACACAGTAGAAGTACACAATTTGAACATACTAGACTGAAAAGCTTCAGATGTTGTTCTTAAAACTCATACTACAGACAATAGATTGGATCCTGTAGGATAGGAGATCAAATCTCTAGATCTAACCTTGTGCAAAACAGTTTTAGACTCACTATTTCCTATCTCCTGACAGCGGAGGAAAGCCACTTGCTACCAATCCTGTTCTTAGGCCCTTCTCCTTTATGCAATGCAGGGATGTAGGTGCCCAATGAGATGATGTTATGGTCACTTATGGTGACCTAAGTAAGGTGTGCTGCTGTGCAATTTTGCCTCAATTTCGCTACTTGCACCAGCAGAAGCACGCCATGAAAAATGCGGAAAAAGCAACCACCCCCTCTGCCACTTGGACCTGACTGAATTCATTCTCCCTTGTTAAACAGCTGCGTGTTGCAAGACACTGCTGTAAAAATGAAATACAAGACACTAAATTCCAAAGCAAAAACATTCTAAAACATGGTCAAATACAATGTAACAGAACATTAGAATAACCTAACTAAGAATGAACCATTTTGGTTTTTCTTTGACTCACACTTTGTCCATAAGCTTTTTCATTAGAGTCAGTATGTTCATTGACTGTGATACTTTTTCACAATGCTTTATCTTGCTGTCTATTTTTGAAAACACTACTTCAGGTGAAAATGAATGAGTAGGGATTTCTTCTTTGCCAACAATGAACCTGAAAGAAAAATCACAAAACAGTAATTATATAAATAACTCACAGACAAACATGAAGTCTCTTAAGTCTTTAAGACAAGCTTGCAGTTACTCTAAGGTCTACAAAAGACAATACATACAGCTGCCAAACCTTGTATCTCTTTGAAAAGATCCCTCCACCAACATATATTTAAACTTCAGATAATGGTCACAATTGCTGCTGGGAATTTCTTTAAACTAGGAACAAAAATATTACTAGGAGAGTCTGTCTCCCATATAAAAGAAAAACACTAAATAAGAAAATAGGCACACAAGACATCTCAACTATTTCACAGCAAAAAGGGGTTGCATAAAGGTTGATCATTACGGTAATATTTTTATAAAATATGTCTTATAAAAATCTTCAAAATGTTTTTGCTCCCACCAAGAGCATCAACTTTGTTTTGCTTGGCTTCAGTCTTAGCCCTCTTTCTTCACCCAGAAGTTGATATTGTCAACACAACAGCTCATCTTAGACGTAGAATTATTGTGTGTTAAGGACAACATAGGACACAATGGCAAGATGTTTCTTAACTCTTGGCACTACAATCCAAGCTACAGGGAGCTGTGGTAGTCTTGCTGAAGGTATAAAAGTGCTGGTTTTCAGTATGTGACTGCGAACTGGTGACTTCAGAAACCACCATTTCTGCATGTTGCTGCAGGAGTGTTTCTAGACTACAGACCAAACTATTTAATTATTTGCAATTGCTATCAAATTCCATTGGCTGTTTCATAGCTGCAAACTCTATAAAATATCTCACACTACCAACATCAAGTCTGTCTTGCTTGAATTCATCTGTTTTCACCACCTGTGAGTTGACATCATCCATGCACCAGGCTGCCCCAAGGGATAGACGGGCAGCAGAGTATGTAAGGGAAAGGTAAGAATAACCTGTCTTTGTATTTTTGACACAAGGAGAACTTTGTACAACTACCACAACTAAATAAGCAACACCAGAGGGTCCCATCACAGAGTAAATTCTAGGAAAGCCTGGACCACAATGGCAGACAAGACTGAGTGGCATTTTGAGGACATCTCAAATGAACATGCAACAAAACCATGCTTTATTTGCGTGCGGGTTACAGAACTCCTGGTGTTCATTAAACATTTTGTAAATGCAGCAAATAAACTAAAAGTCAAAACACAGCAGTGATCTGCTTCTAGGAGAGTATCAAGAATCACAAATGCCAGATTTAGGAAGAGAAAAGATTAATGCCCCTTCAAAACCATTGAACTGTATGTCTGCATTTCATTTAATAACAGCTCCCAATATGAAAACTTTCCTCTCCTGCCAGCACATTATGCCTTCTTCAAAATATTCTGGAAACCCCAAAAGCTAAAAAAGTTCTACAACAGCATTGTTTTTCTCAGGAATACTGTTTTCACACAATACAGCTTCTGCTGTATATGATTCCTTACAATCTTCACTTTATGTCACATACCCACAGAAACTTTACTTACTTCAGTGCAGAGTATATAAATCCTTTCAAGCCATCTTTGCACCTGAAAAATAAACCCAACATTTCTTTCTATAATGGGCTGCTTTCAATATAAAGTTTTATACATCAAATATTGCATAGAAGGACGAACATTAGCTTCTCATTAATCTAAACCAGCACATCCGTAACAACTCTGTGGCTGTTCCCAACTTCACAGCTGTCATCACAACGTTAGGACATCTCAGAAACAGAGTACAATATGTAAGTGCCAATGCTTCTCTCCTTTACCCAAAACAAGAGTGGAGAAATTTTTAAAGCATGGTGACAGACCACTGGAGTGAAAATGGAAGATTTCATATGACAAAGATCTCTTGCTTTATGGAAAAGCAGTCATGAAATATATGTTACTGCAAGGAGGGCTGGACTTTGTTTGAACACCCACCCTCCTGTGAGGGAATGGTTATTCTGACTTTGAGATTAATTGTTCCCCTTTGCACAGTGCTCATCTCTGCAGCTCACTACCTGAAAAAGACTCAATTCAAAAGTCCCAGGTGGTTGTACTGATGCTGAGCTTGATTATAATACACCTTCCTTACAGACTATAGGGCTTCTTGTGTGAGTAATGACCCCAGAAAAGCACCCAGCAAAGGCTGTGAAAGATTAGGTTATTGACTTTCTTCTGGCTAGGACACAATGAAAGGAACTGAACCTTGCAGCCATTCTTGGAAAATTTCTTAGCGTTGTGTTGGTAGCAAAGCAAAGATACTTGAGGGTTTACACACACACACACACACACCCCTTTTAAATAGAAATAAATGATGGTAAAAATGCATTCCTGGCACAATACAGAAAGCACAAACTAGTACCTTATCGACACCATCATTTCAAAACATAGCTACTCTAAGAGAAGGCAGGACAGTGGTCACAAAAGCTTCAGAAGTGGGAGTGGGTGAACACAAATCTTTGCTTACTGCCTGCAGAGACCAATCATTTGAAAATGACTGTACCTAAAATATTGGTCATGTATATATGATCTATAAGGGCTCAAGGTAAACACATAGAAATATAATTGCCCCCTGTATCTTTAATATAGCACTTTGTAACCAAAGATATGTAAACATTTCACTTTTTCTGACTGCTTTACCCGTGGAATTCAGAAGCTGAAAATTATCATAACACTTTTACAGAAAAATGGACTGAAAGACAGATTGAAACAAATGCTGAATGATAGACAAACAAATGAAAGCAGCTTTGCTCAGAGATCACAGCCAATTCCTTGCAGAACTAGAGAGCTCAAAATGCATAGGGTTTATACACACCTTATCCTCAGAACCACGAACTGGTATAACAAATCTGATTTTAAACCCACCACGGACTATAGGTTAAGTGCCCTTTGAGTCAAGGGTGTTCAATACACCATGTCTGCAAGCTGCCAGCTCAAGAATAAGGCCTTCATTTCTACTTTTCCAGTAAATTAAAACCATACACAAGCAGGCATATAAGAGTTTCCAGAATAAATCTGAAACACAAAAGTAATTACAGTACAAGCATAATGATGTTTTTGACTTAATCATTCCAATGCAACTGCACTTTCCCTTGCAAGAGTTCAATTATTCCTTGACTACACCACCAGATGTCCCTGCCCAACTAGTGCTGGAACAGACCTGACCGATGCCAGCTGACAACTCATTTGTTTTAAACCAGTCTCAAAGGACTTGTCATTCAAACATTTTCTTCACTAATACTGAAAATCAGAAGACATTTGAATCACCAAAAGAGAATGCAGCACCCCAGCCCTCTCCTCATTACCCCAAGAATAAAGATTTTTAATGCCTATTCTAATTACTCGATTGAAGTCAAGACTATCCAATATTTTATTATTCTTACTTTTCTGATACTTATTATTCTATATAGAGCTACAGCTATGAATCCCCTTGCAAAATGCAAAGTTAAATATGTAGTTCAATAAGGAATATTACTAAAGATAAAATTCCATTTTTTCCTATTCACTTCCTTAATTTTTAATTAAAACACAGTACAAAAGTGCAATTTAAGTTCTTAAAATTTCATTCACGCTGCCTGCTGTTTATAATGTCTTGTGTAAAGCCTACATAAAGTTTACACAAAACTAATAGGTATATGGAAATACTGAATGCTAAGGGCAAAACCAGTAGTCCTAAAGAAAAAAATACTGTTGACAAAGAGTAATTTACACTGTAATTTTCCCTCCCTTGACATGACAATTTTGCTCTTAAAAATGAAGCAGCAACGAGCAACAAACCTGGAAATCTAATTTTTGGCTTTACATCATGAATTCTGTATATTAAAGGTTTCAGAACACTGGCCTAGAGATGGAAACTGTCTTATTTATTCACTCACCAGGTACACAACAATGCCAGTAACAAAAAAAAACCCTCTTCACACTGACTTCAAACATTTTGGGTTTTGTTTTGGTTTGTATTTTTTTGCAGGAGGGGAACAGGACAGAACATGACAACAAAACTCCATGTACAGACATCACAAATTCAGTAACTGGCCTGGAGGGTAACTGCTGAGCCACAAATGCGAGCTGCACATGGCAAGTTTCATGAACACCTGGCTGCTAATAACTGAACTAAGACTAATGATTTGCTTCATACAGCCACTAATTGGTAACAATAATGCCACCACTAATTGGTAATAATAACTTTTACTCAATGCTTCATTGCTCAAGGGGTGAAAAAGCCTGCACTCTGCTGTTGACCCCTGCCAGCCACTCAAACTGCAAATGAATGCAGCAAAATGCCTTAAGTGCAGCTAGCACCACAGATACTGCTGAGACAGGAAAAACTTGTATAGTGTATTATAAGCTTGCTTGCAGGGTATTATTCATCCCACAAAGTCTGAGATAAAGGGTGACCTGTATGCCATTAGAGCTAATCAGCACAGCTCATCTCTGCTCCATTTCCATCTCTGTGCTTGCCTGTGTGACCTAGGTGATCCTGCTTTGGCAGGGGTGTTGGACTTGATCTTCGGAGGTCCTTACCAACCCCTACCATTCTACCATTTTTTTAATTCCCACCACCCTGAGTGTCCCAGGGACCAGATCCCCAGCTGCAGGAGGCTGGCACTGTTTTTTGCCCAATAATTTAACCCATAACCTGGTTACATTTTCCCATCAGTGACTCAGTGAGCTGTGCCTGTTGGGCACCATATCTGATCACACAGCAGAAATACTCTGCTTCATTCCAGCTTGGCTTTGGCCAGAGCCACGGTGGGAGCCAGAAGAATAAATACACCAATAAATTTAGGTTCTCCAAATTCCCCTGCTGGGGCAATTTTGGCACATGAGCAAACCGGGTCGACTTTAATTGTGCATGTTTATAAATCAAATTAAACTTATGGTCATACACGTTTATTTTTTTCATAAAGAAAACAGCAAAAGTGGAATAGAGCCAAGCCTTGATACTCCCTAGACTTCCAACAAGACACAAACTATCTCTAACTATTTATATTTGTGTATGGAAAGAGACGCTGTATATGAGTTCACACTACTCTCCCTCTATACTGCGGGAAGGAGAAGTTCCCACACTGAACTGTAAGGCTGAATGCCAGCAATCATATTTTGAGGTTTTTTATTAGTATGTCTTCTAATAACTCTTCTAAAGATTGTCTCCACAACCATTCAATATATCCTGCACAGTGAGTCATCTGAGGAAACAAGTCACTTTTCACCCATGGAACTGGTAAAGAGAAAGCAGCTCTCAGCAACAACATACACCATGTTTAACAACATCCCTATATTGCTTATGTTCTCCTTCAGGGTAAGATTAAATTAGAAACTCCTATCTGCAGAGGTCTCATTATGGACCATGTGGGCCATGTGGAGAGGAAACACTACAAACATAAGACGTGTTGGCATATTGCTGCAGCACATCTGCCCACAAAGACCTGTCAGGGGAGCTACTTTTCCAAGTTAAGGTGTCTTGTTTTATAAACAAGGGAGGTTCATAGTGGTGAAATGTAACTGCCTCTCAACACACCAGCTACATCCCTCGCTGTCGAAACTAAAAGCTATCTACAGTCCTTTGTGAGCTGTGCTGAACTCTAGAAGATAATCCATTATCTGTTTTATACTTCTTTCCTTAGAGAGATTATTACACTCAAAAAGAAAACTCAACCCAAAGGAGTATCCATACTTCAAACTAAGTTATGGTCCCCTTCCAGATGTGCAAATGTTTTTCTCCATCTACCCATACTGAATCACATCTCTTATAGACACTGAACAATTATCATATCAAGGCACCTGGAAATTCTGAAAGCAAAAATAATCTGTTCCATACACCATCTGCTGTGAACTTTAACATTTCCCCCAATATTAAACCTAAGCCCTTTCTTTGTGATATGTCTCCACATCCCAATTTTTCCTAGATGGTGCAGAAGTAGGAAAAATCATCCACTTTCTTATCTTCCTCCACTTTGGCAGGATTAGGGTGGAAAAATTGATAGCAAACCTTTTCTTTCCCTCCTCTCAGCCAAGGGTCAGGAAGAAGACTGCACCATGTTGAACCGCAGAACCACAGGAGAACCAGTGACAGAGATCAGGTTGCCCAGGGAGTTAGTGGAGGGCCCATCCTAGGGGACATTCAAGGTCAGGATTGATGGGGCTTTGAGCAACCTGATCTAGTTGAGGATGTTCCTACTTACTGAAGGGGGTTGGACTAGATGACCTTTAAAGGTCTCTTCCAGCCTAATGCATTCTATGATAGCATAATACCACCACACTTGGAGCTGCTTCCTCCAAGACTCAGTGGAATCACAAGGCACAACTTGTGACTTGAGCAGAGGAAATCCAGAGGCGAATTGAAGGGAAGAAAAAAGGATTTGTACCCAGATTCTCTCTCACCTGAAATTCCCCTTTTCAAGATTACACATTTATTTTCTTTCTACCTTTACTTGCAGGTCTTGCCTATTCAATCCAGGACTATGGAAAAAAAATTATAAGGGATTACAATCAAAAAATCTAACCTTGTATCCCAGACAAAAGACATATGTTTTAGAAGATGTGAGAAATTAAGATTAAAAGTAAGTGAAGTCTCAGTAGAGTTGTAGTGAAAACTCTTATAAAAATTATACCTCACTATTAAATGTGCAATGCAGCTGGGATCAAATGCAATGAAAACTCTCGTTGCTTATGTTTCCAAATTAGATTGACAGCTTAACTTTTGTGTGTTTAGATAAAATGTGAAAGAATGTATCCATGACATTTCTTTTGGCTGTGCCCGAAGTATAAAAAGATCTTCTGAAAAGGCTGCATTTTTGTAACTATTACATGCAGCAAATATAAAACTATACTTAAAAAAAAAAAAAACAAATGGACAAAGAAAGAGCACATAGGGACAACATTCAAGGAAAAGGGTGAAAGAAGCACAGTAGAGGATGTACACTATTTTTTCCTAAATCTATACTAAATGCATCAATTATAATACTTGGAAAGAGAGGCTGAATAGAGATGATACATGGTGTAGTCAACAGTGAATTATGTCCTGTCAGGCTTTCATGTACATCCAGGGAATTACATTTTTGAAGAAAAAAATCTGCGATTCTGGCAAGAATGTGACACTGCAATTCAAAAGAAAGCTGTTTTTAGTGAAGTTAAATGACAATACTGTATTCAGGCTTGCAAACCAAAGCTGTTATCTATTAACATTTCACATCTGATCGCTAATCAATTTTCATGTGTTATTACCAACTATGAAATCAGATTTCTAGTAATGTTAATTATCCTGCTACTTAGAACATTCTCATTTCTTCAGAGATTAGTTTCTTGTAATGTGCATTTTTGAGGAAATGGAATTTCTCTTAAAAGATCTTGAAAACAAAGAAAAAACAAATTTTTAATTATTTTAGCTGAATGCAGCCCTTCCATGGTTTTGTGTAGCATCAATGATGTGCTGTGGGCTCACACACATCAACTGAATCACTCAGCCATGTTTCCTTTTCAAAACCCTTATCAAAGCCCCTACCTCACACAGCTAGTAGAAGCAGCCAACATCAGTCAAAAGAGCTAATTAAGCCAGAAAGTTAAGGATTCATCTGCTTAGTACAAGTGGTTTGTTGAATTTTAGAAAGTGATGTCATTTTTCCAATACCCAATTTTAACCTTTTTCTTACAAGGTTTTATTTTAAAAAAAGAAAAAAATCATAAAAAAAAGAAGTAATCTTCTGCTACAGCAAACCCAAATGCTCTCTCCAAATCAGAAACAGAACAAAAATAGGAAATGGAAAAAAAAAAAATCTCTGAAGGCATGAAGATGGGAAGTGAAACTGCCTCTACGGACATGGGGAGACACAGAAAGGTACCTTGACGTGCGCACAAAACCACGTCCACCTCCGTGGCAGAGGCTGCCCTGATGTTGTTCCATTATTGTTAGAACAATGAGAACAGTCAGTCAGTCACCAAAGGAACAGGCTGTTATGAGATTAAAAAGCAAATGCTCTTGAATTCACACTGGATTTGGCTCAGGTTAAATAATGGTGATTATCTGTGGCGATTCTGTCTTACACAGAGACCTGTGCTAAGTTTATCTACTGTCAAATTGTCCTCTGGCTTTTTCTACTGGCTCTCTGCAACTGGAAAAACAACCAAAAAAAAAAAAAAGGCAAAAAGCACCACAAAACAGAAAAAGAGAGGCTAAAGCTATTGGAACTGGGTTTTTTGCAAGCAGAATTAACGATATTTGCAGGTGATTCAATATTTCAGTGCGCTAAGTCTCTCTTGTGCAGATGGACTGATTAATTCAAGCATTCAAGAGAAATGGATACAAGATTTTCGTTCTGCAAATGATCCCATAATTGGATTTGAAGGAAATGTATGTCTGTTTGCTTTGTTTCAATTTGGGGAAAATGTGATTATAAGGAGATGATCCATTTATATTTTTATATTAAATTACCTCTATCTCTGACATTTAATAAAAATGACATATGTAATCAGAATAAACTTGTATTAAAATGTAAAGCTATAAAAAGATTTAAAAGAAATTAAAAATTATTCTGAATATGTCCAGGCCACTGATAGGTTAGAGAGTGAAGACAATGATGAAAAGTAATGAGCTATTTGTAATGACTTGAAGTAAGATTTTCACTCTGTTATTCAAAAATATTCTTAATTGTCTAAAATGTAAAACATTAATGAAAACACCAAGACTGTAACAACTAGGTATTGAGCCATAAGCACTACGATAACATCAGTTTGTTTCTACACTCATGCTAAATGACCACATTGCAAAGTTTGTTGAAACTCAAAACTTTTATTTCTGGCTATATAATTCTTCTTCGTGATGACTGCCCCATGAAGATTTACCTTCTTACCTGGACTTTACACACAGATCTCTGCTGTGCGGAGACATGCCTCTGAGGCTTGTAAGTAGGATAGGAAATCTTGAAAATGCATTAAAATCCCAAAACTTGGCTCAAAGAACCAAAGAGTGAATAAAGTATTTGCACACAGCCTCAGAAAGTACTATTTTGAGAACCAAATCTCAGTGCTACCACAGAAATTCACTTGAGTAACTCCCATGCTGGCCTATACTGTAGCAAGGGGCTAGATTTTATTCTAACATAGTATTACTTAAATTATTAGAGTGCCGTTCAAACAGATTGTATTTTAGTGCTGCATATCCAGGTGTCACATTTTAAATAAACAGTTGCATCATCAGAAAAGATGTAAGTTGAGCAACTGGTGATGAAACTTGAAGTGCAATAAGCCCAAGCCTTTAGGGTCACAGTCAGAGGGAGAATTGTCACCTCTGTGACGGACTTCTGGTCTTTTTCTGTTCTAATAATCACATAAATGTGGCTTCTGAACATCAGTAATGCTTTGAATATTTTTTGTTTTACAACAAACAACTTTAAAAAAACCCAAAACTCTGTATCAAGTTGTGTACAATCACCCAGATAGAACTCAAAATCTCTCCAAAAAGATGGAAAAAAATAGTAATTATATAGCATGGAATACTTAACTAATTTAACAAAGTGAAAGAACATAGCATTAATGAAAATACCCTTCCAAAAAATTATTGTTGGTAAGTTAATTGCTGTTTCTAAGATCAATAAAACCTCCCACAATTGTTTTTTGCTCTGCAAATACAATAGGGACACTTACAACTACTACACTGAAACAGTTATCACGTAAGTAAGCGTCACTGACAACAGAAAGAAGCCATGCAGAAAGACTGGCTAACATTATCTAAATGAAGACATGACAGAACCTCTGAGGTAGAATCAAAGTTTGGTTTAGGTTTGCCAGTTTGAATCGAAATAAATTACATATGCAAACACAGCACCAAGAAAATCACTAAGAAAAAAGTGTCATACATTTCTCAATGACTTCATTCATTTTTAGTTAGAAAACCTCTACATTCTATCAAGCACATCCATTACTTTATAGTTGTCACAAAGTTGGAACAAATAATGAAGGCAAGTTCCCAAAAAAACCACAAATGCAAGAATATTTTCTTTTCCTTCCATGTTTTTTCTTGTTTTCTTGCAATGTATGAAGAATGTGGTCAGTTTCTATGGGAAGTTTTTCACTCGCAAAGGCAAGGTTCTTTCTTTATCGCTATCAAGGAAGGCTGCCAGGTGTCCTACAAGAGTATGGCACTGGGATGCCTTGCTACTGAACACATCCTTATTCCAATCCACCTGAACCAGTCCTTCTGCAGGCAACTCTTTTGAGGGTACACGCACACATGGAGCTATCTACAGAGTTAGCTCAGATCAAAAGCTGAAACACTCCTGTCCATGTAACCATCCCATTAGGTCCAGGTGAGCTAGTCCTACCAAGAAAAGCAATGATTAAACTGATCCTGGAAATAGTGCTAGCACTGCACGTCACTACTATGGCACAAAAACCTAACAAGTCAATGACAACAAACTCTTGTGTCTCCATCAAAATCTACCTTACACACAATTAACACGCCACTAGAAAAATCACAGAAATTTGGTATTTTATAATAGATAAATCTTAACCAGTGCTATTTAGGGGGGGAAAGACAATTCCATTCAGCCTCAAATTCATAAGAAGCATGGGCAAGCCGCATAGCTGATACATACTTGTGATGTGTCGCACCGGCTTTTGTCAGCTACTGAAAACACAGCAAAACCTTCCTAGCAACACGTCATCTCATTTCTAGAGAAGGTCAGTGGCAGAATGATTACGAGCCACCAAGGTAGCTGAAGTAGTGAAAAAGCTAAAGTAACTTCAGGATGCTTTAGATAAGTTACTTTTTAAGTTAAACAAAAAACATCATCCTGTCTGGGAAAGGAGGAATTAGACAAAACTGCAATTCAACTGGCTTCCTAAGGAGGAAGGTGCCTACTGTGAGAAACCGTCACACATAAACTTAGACATGAGGGCATGTCTGAGAATTAACACACACTTTTTTTTTTTTTTAGATCACCAACGAAATCCACCCCCCTTTTTAAAACGAGGTAGCATTTTGTGACTCCAGATGATAAGCAATATGTGTCATATCCTCTTGCCTTGATTCAGGCTTTGGACCTTGAAGCACAAGACATTTTCTTTTAAAAACAATCAGAGAAACATAATCTAATAGCAGATTACTAGAAAGAATACAACACTGGTTACACAAGAGTAGAAAGAGAGCAGCTATCAACAACTTCCTGACAAGCTGGAAAGAGGTACTAAGTGCACTCCACAAGTACCTCTCCTGGGTGTACACTACTCAGTAATTGCAGTAGTGAGAGAGGTAACAGGGGAAAAAAGCGTATGCATATTACATTTGCAGATAATACAAGGAGAAAACAGCTACAAGAGAAAAAGAGAAGCTCAGTAAAAATAGGATGCTATCTGTCAGCAGCATGTGCATCATATATATGTAGAAATAATCAACTACATGAATATAGGTTAAGAACTGTGGAAGGTGAAGAAAAGAAAAGGCTGCCACTGAATAATTCCCCTCCTTTATCAGCTGGAATTAATTGTCTTATGCATCACACTTCAAGGTGGACTCATTTGAGGGAAACCAGAACAGAGCAATGAGAATTATTTGTATGGAAGGTTTCAAATAACTGGAGCTGATCAGCCTAAAGAAGAGGGGAGAAGCTTAGAAGAGACAAGGAAAGAGGAAGCTGAAGCTGGGAAGATGTGGTAAGTGTTCACTATTTAACATAAAGTGAATAATCTGCTTTCTTCAATGTTTGTGAGGGACAACAAAAACCTAATGGAATAAAGTTGCATCAAGATACATTAAGATCAGACACTATGAAAATCTTGTGATAAAAATAGGAATAGTATGTTTATGTCCTGGATTCTCCACTACTGGAGATTTAAGGAGAAAAAAAAAAGTTAGCCAGACATTTGACATGGAGTAAGTGATGATTCCTTAAGGCACAGGTGAAATTAAGTAGTCTCTCATGATTTCTTTAAGTCTTTTTATTCTCTATTAAGAGACATAGAGGAAGGAAAAGTAGATAGCCTCAAGAGATGAAGATTACTTTGTCCTAGTAACAGAGAAGTATTACTGCAGTGAATGAAGATCCAGAAGGGAGACTCACTGTGAAGGCAGTGTTCTACCCAGGTCAGCCCTTCAGCTGAGAAAAGCCTCAAAGAAATGCTAAATAAAGGCAAGCAAGTACGGTTTCAACTCTGAATTAACCTGTTTCTTGTTAGAATTTTCTTTCACCTCGAATGTTAAAGTCACAAATGTAACCAGTTGTCCTTCTGCAATAAAATCTGTGTTGTCCTCATTTCAAACTTAGAAAGCTCAGCATACTTTGTTGTCCCAGAAAATATGAAGCCACTAAAATGGCAAGGTAAACAAATCTTCACGTGGCTGCAATCCCAGCAGGTCTGGGAAGAGAAGCTGTTGGATTATGTCTGTTATCCAGAAGCAAAGGTCAAATTTGGACTTGAAATTGAGCTATGAGGACCTGAAGAAAAAGTATCCCTAACTGTTACTTCAGTTATGGGTCAACAAAAGAGGTGCAACCAGGTAAATAAATCCATATGGCCACTATACATACATAGAAAAGTGACACAACTTAGCTGTAAAATACAACCAAGGGTCATCCTAGAAGGGCCAGAAAGCACATCTGCCACTACTTCTGTGTTTGATAAAATTGAGCAGCCAACAGGAATTAACTGTTCTACTTGCTTGTGCCAGGTACTTTTTCCAAAGTCAACATTCTGCAAGAAACGATGTCAACTGTGACTGACGGACCATGGATCCTGAACGTGAAGATGTGGGATGTGCTTGTACACACCCAGGTTAAGCAGCCCAGACTTTCTCTCCTTTTGCTGGGAGTTTTCTTGTGTGGAATGCTTCAGGAAACATATCTCAGTCTTGCTTCTGAGATGAGTTCACTTTATAAAGCTTTAGTAAGAATAAACAAATAAAGAGAAAATTCCAGTCACATGTTCCTTTAATTCCATCAGAAACACCAAGATGTAGCAAACTAAAGGAACAGCATAGTATGTAAAGGAAGCTTTTGGTCCACTTGATCTGCTAATATTACACATTTTAAAAGCAAAGGAGGAAATCAGCGGACAAAAGATTTGCACCATGAAATATTTCTTGAGTCCTTATAAGTTTCCAGTGAAAAAGTTCAGTTTACAGTAATATCTAGGACATTTGGACTGTTTTCTTCAGGGGATTACATTTCCCCATCTATCTCTGCCCAAGCCAGAACGTGTTTGTTTTCTATCTGCACCTGATGCTGACTCACAAAGTGCTCTGGATGCTGCACAGCCATGAAAGTAGATTAGACAAGGCTGCTTAATTTTTAATTGGCAGTAATTAGGTGGAGATGAATCCAAGTTCTACTGGCATGTTCTTGGCATTTTTTTTTACCACTTTAATATATTCATCAGTGTTATGTAAACAACTTTACAAACTTCATATAGCAGATGGTAATTCTTGGACTTATACCATTTCCAGCGTTTATAAAGAAGTTATAAAATGTACTTCATCTAGAAGCTAGGAGTGGAAAAAAATATCATGGTTTCAGAGTTTCATTTGTAATCTAGCAAGTAACTACAGTAATAGCTTTACATTAACAGAACAACCACAAGTCAACAAAACTATGCTTACGTTGGGCAAGTTATTAATAAATATGTGAACAATGCAGTATGTACCAGCTGCACAGTCATTTAGCCTACCAGTTCATGGATTCATAGAATGGTTTGAGTTGGAAGGGACATTAAAGATCATCTATTTCCAACTCCCCTGCCATGGGCAGGGATACCTTCCACTAGACTGGGTTGCTCAAGGCCTCATCCAACTTGGCCTGGAATGCCTCCAGGGAGAGGGCATCCATGGCCTCCCTGGGCAACCTGTTCCAGTGTCTCACCAGCCTTGTTGTAAAGAATTGTCTTCCTAGTATGTAGTCCAAATCTACCCTCCTCAAGTTTCACTATTCATTGTTTTCTGCTGGCTACTGGCATACCATAATATTCAAGAAGAGTAGTATTGTACATATTTCACCCAAAAGATACTAACAGCCAAAGGTAAAAAGAAATTAAGTTTTGGTAAAAGTGAATTAAATTTAAGGTTATAAAATTTGGTAGTTGTATGAATGTGCAGATTCATTTTAAATGTTAAATGTATACTCACAGAAGAGTCTTTAAATAACTAAAAGTGAATTGCTCTCTGAAGGGATTTAGGAAATCCATTGCACTTGTGCAAAAGAGATGATTAGGACTGGAATCAACCAAGAGCTGACGTTTTCAAACAAAAATGTGAAGAAGCCATGTTTTGAAATGATGTGTTTCACCCTACAATACTGAGAATAAGGAAAGGATTCATGGCAAGGATTAGGATGCTACAAATCATATGGAACATATGAATAGGAGTCTGTTTCCATGTATCAATAGGGGTTTAATTTCTGAATGAGAAGCTTAAGCAAGGGCACATTCTTTTGTAAAACATCCCACGGGTTTCCTAGAATACACAGACTTGGTAACATCTTCAGTTCTAACTTTACTCAATAGGTTCTTATAAATCTGATATCAATATTTTATTTAATTCTTAAAACAGTAAAATATTTGAAGAGGGTGTTTTTGAAGAGGGTATAAAGTTCATGACAGGTAGAAAATAAACTTGTTTCATTCTATAAATATTTATTAAGAACTGGTTGTAACTTCTCCAACTGTCATTAGCTGCTACTGAAACAAAGATATCCCAGAAAAAAGACCCCAAACAAACAAAAAAAAACCAACCAACACATAAAATCCTCAAACAGCTGGAACTCATCCTCTAAATATAAAATAAATCACTTGCAAGTGAACTGCGCACTCAAAGCCCTAAACAGGACACTACACAAGCAACAAAACAAACAAAACCTAGAAGGAACATTTACACCCTTGGTAACTGGTGTCTACTAACTGCAGAGTACCAGGACAGCTTCAATAGGAAGGCAGAGACTGAATAGGATTGTCTAATAAATCTACTACTCTCGAACACTCCACACAATGTTCTTGACCCTGTAGGTCACAACCTTTTGCTCCCAAGTCACTCATGCAAAGGGGGGTAAAGAGGTTTAGCCCATTCTATTAAATCCTTGTAATTATTTGTTAGAGTTTTAAGTTATCCAGCATTATATAAATAGTAATTTGGCAAATCACACATGTGCTTGTCAAATGAAATACAACAGTCAAAATGGATGTAATTTAAAAACCTTTAATGTAGCTCAAAACTTTGGAAGTTTAATTACTTTTATATTTAGCTGGTAAGAATTACCAGTGTACAAAATGCAGCAGACAAATTAATCTCCAATTATGCCTAAACCAAACGTGAATCATTTCGCAATTGAAGGACATTAGAAATTTATCTAAAGTTTAAATCCACAACAATGATGGGAAAAACATAGTGATCACAACTGGGTATGAAAAACAGGGTATCATCAGAGAGCAGCGAAGTCATAAGTAAGTCTCTGAATAGTCAGTTTTTATTCTCAAATTTCACATCCCTAACAGTTTGCTGTCAAATACAATATTTCTTTTATTGTGTAATATGGCTGTAATCTGCCAAATGCACTGTGTAAAATGATTACTTCACCTTATGAATCACTTTTCATCAACATACTTTCAAATACAGCTGCAAAACTTTTCTTCTACAGAAAAACAACTATTTTACAATGCTGATTTCTCTGTGATGGACTGAAGGGTGGATCAGAGGATCTGGGATGGAGTTTTGTATTCATTTACTTGTTTCAGAATCTTCATTTTATAAAGATCATTCAAAATACATAAAAATGTCTATTTTTATCTTGCATAACAACATTACGTGGGAATTAGTGATGAATGAGTTTCATGACATGCTTGCAAAAAACTGACTCCTGGAGTCCAGTCAAGTTAGGGGTGAAAAAGTCCCACCTCCAGTCCAGAGTATCAGAACTCTGGACTTCATTAGGGAGTAAGTTTTAGCTTTATCTCTAATTCTGCTACTAATGATGAGGTAGCCTTCAAGCTACCTCAAGATGTAGCTTTTCAAGCACCACGTCTGGCAGCACAGACAGATGTATTTAAAATGACAATCTGAAAAGAAAAAATTACCAACATCTGTCTTACCCATGCCAAAACCTACCAGAGTATTTCATTAATTTTTCCTAATTTTCAGATTCATGATCCATCTCTGAGGTCTTGAAAAAAATATGTGTAAGGAAGTTTAGCATTTAAGGAGCAGAGGATGTACACTGCAAGCAATTTGCACTATGAATAGTTTCAGTGCTTTCTGAGCTCTTTCAGAAAAAAATCCTATAGGAGTCTTTTACATCTTTATAATGTGCACACAACTGCTCTGGAAGGCAATCCTCCAAAATATCATGTAATACAATTCTCAGTTCAAACTTTACAGAGTTAAGAGACTTCTTCACACAGGCGAGCAATGCTGATGTCTAGGAGATACCTTAGTCCTGTTGGCAGATACTTGCCAAAGTCATCCATGACTTGAAAATTCAGAATATTTCTGAATATTCTCAGACTCAAGATAGGCTCAAGACAACCTCTGCATTTTAATTTGGTCATAGCATAGTATTTTCTGTATGTTTTTAATTGAGTTGAATTATTTTAAAGTAAGTAAATTTTTTAATTAATTTGGATTCTGAGTAACTGTATACAGGTTGCATTTTGTTGCTATTTATTTAACTTGCCAGTACATCATAGCACATTATGGTTAACTTCTCCTCTCCCTCCAGTTTTGTTTGTCTGTTTGCTGGGAGAGAAGGGGGATTTATTGGTTTGTTGGGGGATTTTGTTTGTTTTGGTTTGGGTTGTTTAGAAAGGAATTTGTCTCCTTTTTTCTATTAATAGTTCAAGGGGGGAAAAAGAGTAAGCTATATTGAAAAGGATGCACATAAACAGTTATGCCTTTTTAGAGACTTTTGAATATCATTTATCATTGACCATACAAATTTTAAGGCATTTAGATCATCCACACTTAAACTTGTCTAGGTATGGATAGACAACAGGAGAACAGCAAAGCTGTTTAAAAAGTTAGGTCACAGAAGTTCTGTTTGTTTTTCTTTAAAAGTTAAAACAACTTTTTACAGGAGCAAACAAATGCATTAAGCTTCACTTCCTACCACTTGGCACAGCAAGCATTATTCCACAAGTTTGACACCCTTGCGTAATCTGTGGGTTCTACAAAGGACTGGGTTCACCCAGGAGCTTGTGATCACCACTAGGTGCTGTCTTGTCTACACAGCTGCCTGTTGTTGTGAAAAAAAGCAGGATTTTCTGTATCTTTGGGACCTTTATGCTTTTGCAAATATAAGCAAAACTGGCTCTTGCGTTCAAAAGCTCCTTGGAAGAAGACTGGCAGAAAGACAAGGCAATGGTGTCCCAAACGCCCCTCCTTCTTCATGAACCCAGTAAAACAAGGCTGCAGGGTCAGGATTTCACTTGACAAATATACATGAGGTTCTGCAGCTACCTCCCCCAACAGAAATTATGCCTGTTAAAAGGAAAATGTGAAAAAGACACACTTAAGAAAAACAAACTCTCCCTGAATCTTATCTTTTTCACATCCCGTCATCTGTTTTTGTGGCAAGTTTCTATTAACATATGTTCACAATATGATTTTAAGAAGTTGCATATTAAATTCAATCCATTATATTTTGAAATGGAGACTCATAAATCATTTTTTCACCTCATTTTTACCTCAGACTGCCTCACTCCATAGACACAAAGCAGCTTCATTTTAAATCCACAATGAATCTGAAAATCACACTATTCGTTGCTTTAAAATTTGTTAAATGAGTAGTTTTAAAACCTATGTGACACATTTTTCAGAACAGATACACCACAATGAGAGTGAACTGTCATAGCAATGTGCCTCCTCCTCTGCAGAACACTATAAAATGATACAAAGCAACATGAAACTGCCATTGTCTGTTTGCCACAAATTTCCTATATGAATGCTTTAATTTGAGCTGTAAATACCATACAAAAAATCCACACTCCAAATATCTATACAAACAAATGTGGACGGGTGTAGGAATTGGACTATAAGTTAAGTATAAACCACACTATAGGCTGAGAGACCTAAGGCTTTTTAGTCAGGAGAGAAGACTGAGAAGGGATCTAATAAATGAATGTAAATATCAGAGGACTGGGTGTCAAGAAGGAAGGGACAGCCTCCTCTCACTTGCACCCTGTGATAGGACAAAGGGCAATGGATGTAAACTACAGCGCAGGAAGTTCCACCTCAATGTGAGGAAGAACTTCTTTACTGTAAGGGTCACAGAGCACTGGAACAGGCTCCCCAGAGAGGTAGTGGAGTCTCCTCCTCTGGAGATTTTCAAGCCCCATCTGGATGCATTCCTGTGTGACCTCTACTAGATTATATGGCCTTGCGCTGGCAGCGGGGGTTGGACTCGAAGATCTCCAGAGGTCCCTTCCAATACCTAACATCCCGAGATCCTGCGGCTCCTCAGTCCTTACCATTCTCAGTTCCCAGTTAGTTTAAAAATTAAAACATTACACCAGCTGGGACATCAACATCTGTTGGTATAAATTCATACATGCCTATAGCGAGACAGAATTATTCACTCTACTGACCAAAAAAAAAAAAAAAATTAAGATTTTTTTTTTTTTTCCTCCCAGATGGGTCCTGATGAAGTTTCAGAAACTATGGCAAAAAGGAAAATTTGCTCTTTGGTGCTGTTCCTTCTTTATATTATTTGCAATCACTTTTGCTGAAGATTAGGTTAGTTGAGAAAGACATTGGTTACTGCAGCATTAACCACACAGTCACAACATGAAAACAAGTATTATAAAAAATATTTTCTATTGCAGATAAGTGTAGAATAAAACAGGAATCCAGGCAAAATAGTAAAGCATTCAGATTTGGGATATGTACATTTTCTTCATCTTTTAATGAGGTTCCAAATATGAGAGAAACCTACTCTTTTTTTCCTGTAAATGTTTTTGGTTGGTTGGGTTTTTTTGTTGTTTCTTTCTTGGGTTGGTTGGGGTTTTTTTGTTTTTAAATGGGGAACATATGTTGGTCCATCCTACCACCCAACATGGCATGCCAGAAAGGAGTATAGTTTTACTGAGCTTTTCCTTCATGATTCACAATCATCCATGACACATGCATAAAAACATGTGTGTGTATATATACACGTGTGTGTGTGCGTGTACATTTCTGACAGAACAAGAGGAAATGGGTGTAAATGTAGCATAGGAAGTTCCATGGAAAAATGAGGAAAAAATTTTTCTCTGTGAGGGTGACAAAACACTGGAACAGGCTGTCCAGAGGGGTTGTGGAGTCTCCCTCTCTGGAGATACTCAGAACTTGCCTGGATGCGTTCCTGTGTGATTTGGTATAGGTGATCCTGCTCTGGCAGCAGGGTTGGACTGGATGATCCTTCAAGTTCCCTTCCAGCCCCTAACATTCTGTGATTCTGAGATCAGCAAATCTTCTGCTGTGACCTTATTCCAGAAACTTAATCAGACTTTCTTGCTGTGAAGCCTTTCACTAAGGAAAGATAGGAAGAACAAAGGGAAACTAATTTTCCTTTTCTAAGCATGTGGCATTCCGTTGGACTCAAGCAGGCAGTTCAAGACTCAGTTAAATCTATTTAGATTTAAAAGTCATAAAACACAACTTCAGATCTGGGTGGTCTGTGTAATGTCCAAAAATATATGAATTGGCTGATCTTCAAAATAATATTTTTAAAATTTCTTTTCCTCAACTAATAAATTATATCCACTTTTGCAATAAAGTCACAGGCTAGTATCTGACAATATTGCTCCTCTACATACACTGCTGGATATATCACTCATATCCACACATCTCTTCTGTTCAAAATAGTGGGGTCACTAGAAGTAGGGATAAAAATTAAGGACAATTTTTAAAATTTAAAATTAAAAAAAATAAGGTTTTATAAAGCTTTATAAGCAGATGGAAAACCTAATTTTAATCATGCCCTACCAAAATTAAAATATTTAAAAATTAAATATCCATCTGTAAAGTTAGCTGTGAGGTATAGATCACATGTTTTAGCCAGAACTCTGCTGAAGACAGAAGAAATCAAGGCAGAAAACAGCTGTAAAACTGAGTCCTGTCATAAACTGCTGAAGAAATCAATGCATCAATCTAACATCATCTGTATTTTTCCTGTGACAAAATCAGATTTTCAATTAAATAAACAACCAACAGTGCATTTCACAGCATCTCAAAATTACTCAACCCTTCATGAATTTTTAACTGTAACATACAATCAACATGCAACTGAATCCAATCCTGGCATGTCCTACAAGACCTTTTATTATGAACCTCATAAATATACTGATTAGTTTGAATTTTTATTTTGTATTTCCTAATTCCCAATTATACCTAATTGTTACACAGGAAATAATTAAGTACTAGTAAGTATTAAAAGAATATTTAATTTTCCTCTACTACTGATGAGAATAGAGATATTTCATAAGTACGTGTGCTAAATACAGTATTTACTTTTCCAATACCAAAATCCACAGTATGCCAGCTTTGCATTTGTAGTAAGCATCCATAGTAATGTATTCAAGCACCACACCACCCAACCCATTGGCCAAACAGTGTATTTGAAGAAACACTGCCATGGTCACCCGGCTTGGAAAAAAAAAAAATAAAATTTAGATTTAAAAGACATAAAGCACAAGTTCAGATCTGGGTGGTCTTTGTAATGTCCAGAAATACATGAACTGGCTTATCCTCAAAATAATATTTTTCTGATTTCTTTTCCTCAACTAGTAAATTATATCCACTTTTGAAAAAAAACTGATTTCTTCTGCAAGTCTGGCATCAACACACACAATTCCTTGTGCTGTGTCTTATTGCCATCAAATGTTCATGAACAGATTATCTCACCCAAAAGTTTCCAAGCAGCACTGACATCCAACAACTTCAGTTCATATGAATTGGAACATCACTTGCTAGTATGCCTGATCTCTAACAACATACATCCAGCAGCAGCACTGGTGGGCATCCACCAGAACATGCCACTGTCAGAGACCAGAACAGGAAATTTGCTGTTGCAAGCAAGACTCCAGTTGACCCTAACAGGTGACTCTCTGCACACCATGGCCTGAACTCTGATCATCATCCACTGACAACATTCATTTCTTCAACAATGAAGAATTTCCCAGTCCTGAAAGAGCCAGAGTAGCCCAGCAGACCCCTAGCAGGACAACTTCCACATGGCTTCATTTATATTTCCTCAGACTGCAACAGCCAGACTTTCAAGTACATTATTAATGTTTTCTCCTAATTGCTTCCAAGAAGAAAAGGGAAATTCCTTCTCTTCCATTATCCATTACAGGATTGCCAACCCACACACCACAGAGTACTCAACAACCTGCTTCCTATCATGCTTCAAAATAGGCACTACATCAAACTGAAAATACCTTAATCAGTATTTCAATAGCAGAGGATCACTTATACACCTCTCAAATTCATGACTAACCCAACGTAGACTTGTTTACTTATTATGGGGCCTCACTGCAATCATGACAGGCAATCTTGGCTACACATGAAGACTGTTCTTATTTCTCACCACTGCAGTTAGATCTGTGCAGTTTGGTTTGCACCTTCACGAAATATGCTGCACACTGCAGTTCTTGGCTGTTCTGATGGCTCTACTTATGCATCTTCTCCCCAAAAAAGAGGCAACTGTTTGTTAATAGCAGAACTGAAATACATATGGACATCATTTAACAAAAAATTATTATATTTTTTTTCATTCTAGTTTATAGGGTGGTTTAACAAAAGCTCTCTTCCTCCCTCCTTCATATCCATCCTATTTCCATCTGGACCTGCTCAAAGGGGTCCAGAGGAGGACCACGAAGAAGATCAGAGGGCTAGAGGACCTCTCCTATGAAGACAGGCTGAAAGAATTTGGGCTGTTCAGCCTGGAGAAGAAAAGGCTCTAAGGAAACCTTATAGCTACACTTCAATATCTGAAAGGGACCTAGAGGAAGGCTGGGGAAGGACTTGTAGCAATAGGACGTAAGGACAAAAGCTCCCTCCCTCCCTGAAGTAGGGTAGGTTTAAGCTGGACATAAGAAGGAAGTTCTTTACAATGAGAGCAGTGGAATACTAGAACAGGTTGTCCAGGGATGTGGTTGAGGCCCCATCCCTGGAGACATAAAAAAATTACATTTGATGTGGCCCTGGGCAGCCTGATCTAGCTGGAAGTGTCCCTGCTCACTATGGAGGGGTTGGACAAGATAATCTTTGAGGATCACCTCCATTCAAATGCAATCTGTTAATCTTAGATTAGATTCCTACTCTTCCAGGACTTTGCACAGGTACGAGAACAAAGAACTACCTCCTCTGTTCCTGGGGAGGGCAGGGCCGGTACAGTAAATCTGTGGTGCAGATCTGGCTTTAAAAGGCTCTCCTGGCTGCAGAACCCCATTTTGCAGCCATGGAGCAAGTGTCCATAGGCAGTGGCCTCCCCGCAGTGAGCACACCCAGGAGACCACCGCTCCATTACAGATTGTTCTGAAAGTGTTTTCTAGCAGTGAGACTTTTCAAGTCAATGAAAGAACAAGACCTCCTGTGGGGGTGGAAGATGGAGATGGGGGGAGGTTAGTCACCCGTGATTTGTACTCTGTTGCCAGGTCTCCAGCTGGGTTAAGCACTGCGTGACAGACTTGATATCCTGATCAAGTCCTTGATTTACGTTTTGGCATGCCTCACCAGCACTTCTCAGCAGGACTTGATGAATCATTGATCTGTTCCAGTACAGTAATTTCTATGTATGTTCATAACTTTGGAAGAATCTGTGTAAAATTTGAACACACATTTAGTTTTGCACACTGCTCAGCTGGATCATTTTCAGGCTTTAAATGCTGAGTTTAATTCAAGTTGTGCAGTTCCATTAGTGCTGCATATTGGTGTTTGCATGTTTAAAATGACATTAATTTTGGGGAAAAAAAAAAAGTAAAAAAAATCGTCTCGCAGGTCTTATTTTAATTGTTGTGAGATAAGTTGATAAATTAAACGTATCAGACAACGCTACTCCTAAAAATCCTTAACTTCAAAAAAGCTTGATTTGATTGCTGAATAAAATAAATGTACCAAGAGGGATATCCAGCCATTTTATTCCAAGTTCTGCCTCAACCAAGATGTCACATGCAATCAGAAAAAGAGTTCACATATAAATAGAATCATAGAATCATCAAATCATGGAATTGGTCAGGGTTGGAAGGGACCACAAGGATCATCTAGTTCCAACCCCCCTGCCATGGGCAGGGACACCTCACACTACATCAGGCTGGCCAGAGCCTCATCCAGCCTGGCCTTAAACACCTTCAGGGATGGGGCCTCAACCACCTCCCTGGACAACCCATTCCAGGCTTTCACCACTCTCATGGGGAAGAACTTCAGTCTGAGTCTCCCCACTTCCAGCTTTATTACATTCCCCCTAGTCCTATCACTACCTGACTGCCTAAAAAGTCCCTCCCCAGCTTTCTTGTAGGCCCCCCTCAGATACTGGAAAGCCACAATAAGGTCACCTCAGAGCCTTCTCTTCTCCAGACTGAACAGCCCCAACTCTTTCAGTCTGTCCTCACAGGAGAGGTGCTCCAGCCCTCTGATCATCCTGGTGGCCCTTCTCTGGACACGTTCCAGCATGTCCAGATACCTCTTGTAATAGGGGCTCCAGAACTGGATGCAGTACTCCAGGTGGGGTCTCACCAGAGCTGAGTAGAGGGGGAGAATCACCTCCCTTGACCTGCTGGCCACAATTCTCTTGATGCAGCCCAGGATCTAGTTGGCTTTCTGGGCTGCAAGTGCACATTGACAGCTCATGTTGAGCTTCTCGTCCACCAGCACCCCCAAGTCCCTCTCCTCAGGGCTGCTTTCAAGCCAGTCACTGCCCAGCCTGGATTTGTGCTTGGGGTTGCCTCGACCCAGATGCAGGACCCTGCACTTGGTCTTGTTGAACCTCCTGAGGTTGGCTTGTGCCCACCTCTCCAGCCTGTCAAGGTCCCTCTGGATGGCATCCCTTCCCTCCAGCATGTCTGCTGCACCACACAGCTTGGTGTCATCAGCAAACTTGCTGAGGGTGCCCTCAATGCCACTGTCCATGTCACCAACAAAGATGTTGAACAAGAGTGGTCCCAGGACTGATCCCTGAGGGACTCTGCTTGTCACTGGCCTCCACTGGGACATGGAGCTATTGACAGCCACTCTTTGGGTGGTAGAAATAGAAGTAAATACAACTGACTTTGCTTGGAGAGCTGGAACAGCTCCACCATTTCACAGACAGAAGCTTACTGATACTGCTTTTTAAAACAAAGGAAAAAATAAATTTAAAATTATAATGAGTTAAAGAAATTTCCTGTTGCTCTGCACATCCCACGTCCTTCACACATGTAAGAGGCAGAGAGCATTTTGCAGGCTCAGGACTAACAGAGTATCTCCTTAATGAGGTTTACAGACAGTTTTCTGCAGCTGTAACTTGCAAAGCCTTCAGGGCCCCTGGAGCTCCAGGCTCCAGACAGCCCTCAGCATGTCCCTGACCTTGTCTTCACAGGTGAGTGCTCCAAGATTGAGGATCAGAATAGTTGTGCTTCCCACCTGCCATCTCAACAGCTACAGAATGACTGAGATTACAGCCCTGCCTTCCCCTTGCTTTTCCTCAAATTAAATTTTAGTCTTGTTTTGCTCCTTAGAGTTCCAGTTCACATCTAGTGTACCACTATAAGCAACCATTAGTATAATGAGGAGACAATTATCTGGTTACAGAGAATATTTTAAACAATGCAAACATTTTTCCTGCATATATCTGACAATGCCTGTGGTTTTATAAAGGTGTTTAAGAAATATTAATTATATAATTATGTAAAGGAAGCAACCAATATTTTGCATTACTGTGCCTTGCTCAAGCTGGGGAACACCAACATGTTCAACATCAACTATCAGCTCACTTCATAGTGAAAGCTAAGCAATTTCTGTATGTTTGTTAGATGTACATATGAGAAAACATTTCAAATTACATTAAAGACCCAGTTCCCAAGTATCACTTTTCATATAATAAGTAAATTAATTCAGGTGATAACCTAATTAAAATAGTCCATATTTTTCCTCCCTTGCCCTTCTTTTATTGTTCTTAAGAGAGCAAGGAAATATCACCATAGAACTACAACATCGGGTATCAAAAAAAGGGAATTTACTATTAAATCTTAATCTAAAGAAACTTCAAGCAGCAATGCCTTCTGAAGTATCATAGCAATTACATTTTCACTTCTTCAGTCTCTCTTCATCTTTTAAGCTGCAATCCTTATACAGTGTGAAATAAAACACAAAACCAAAACATATTTTAAAATGACATTTGAGTGTGTATTTTAAAATAACAGTACTTGACAACACTCGGGTGAAGAGGGAATTTCTGGAAAATTTTTGTCAATATCAAAATGCAAACAAGCTTCAGCGAGCTTCTACCTGCTGTGGTAAGAAGCACAACAAAATGTCTGTACCAAATTAGATATGACATAAAATTAAAAAAGACAGAAGAAGAGAGGCCAAGTAGAATAGCAAAGGCATTGAGTTCCTGAGATGAATGCCAAGTATGCCAAGTATTTCCAGTTAAGTAAGAAAAGAAAGTAAAAAAAAAAATATCAAGCAGATGGCTACCTGAGGAGTCATTCTACATGAAAAGCTCACTCTACATGGTGGTACAGTAAGAGGTATGTCCAAACACCATGCTGACGTATACTATCAGTCTAAGACGACAAAGTATGACAAAGAGTATTTGCACAAGAGAAAAATTACCCTCCATTGTATACAGCTTATAGCACTTTAAACCTGAATCAGTTTTATCTGTGTGTTATCAGGTAGCTTTTGAAATGCTGAAGGGGAGTTTTCCTTACTTTCTTGCTGTTACAAATAAAATCAAATGACTGAAAAAGCGCAAGTCTAGCAGGCTGTCTCATTTGTGGAAGGGAAACCTTCAAGGCTGATCTAGTGGATAATCTGGGCAGAAATGAGGTCTTCTTGACAAGAAATGCCTCTCTAAATTGATGACTTCTTTAAGAGCAATGTGTAAGAGAGGGGAAAAGACTGGAAAAAATTAAGACCCTGAACTTACACATTTGCAGATCTCAATGGTATGACAATTTCAAGCACTGTATCTTTTATAATACAGAATATTATTTCAAGTAATACAGGGCTCATATATGCAATTACATACATTACAGCACTTATATAGAAATGCCTATTACTCAAACACAAAGAATACTTCGAGACAAAGTTGTTCTTTAGGAGGAAGAAAAGAGCTAGAAATAGATAACTGAAATCCACATTTTAAATATAATTAAGGAGAAGCTGGACAAGCAAATAGTTCTCAGAACTCAAAACATTCCAACATAGCTTTGGCTACTTTCTAAAATCTTGTTAATTTTACACTAAGTCAATATATTTAAAATTATATCCTTAAAATTAATTTGTAGATCGGATTACAAATTACTTCTTCAAAACCTGAACTGAAAAGAGTCTCAAAGATCAGGCATTTGCACCTCCGAGTACATTATTTAATGAGACTGCACTTTAGGATACTCAAAAGAAAATTAACTTTATATTCATCTTCTCCTGCCTGAGAAATGCTGCATTTTTCTGTAATGCCTTTCCTTGAAACTTAGATAACTGCTTTTCAACGGGTGCACATGTGTGCAACAATGTGCATATCAGTCATGGTGTTATCTATAATTCTGAGAACCAGGTGGCATGTTCAACATGCTTTTACTAATCACTGCTCTGCTATTTGATTGCAAAGGTGTTTTAAGAAGAGAGAAATGAAGGGAATTATGCATAGTATACGATCTTAATGTGATTTTTTTAAATTAGTATTTTGTGGTTTGATACTAAGCTGGTGAAGGGCCTGGAGAACAAATCTTATGAAAAGCAACTGAAGGAGCTGGGGCATTTTAGTTTGAAAAAGAGGACACTGAGGGGAGACCTCATCACTGTCTACAACTACCTGAAAGGACATTGTGGAGAGGCTGGTGCTGGTCTCTTCTCACAGGCAGTTAGTGATAGAACAAGAGGGAATAACCTCAAGCTGTGACTGGATAGGTTTAGACTGGACATTAGGAAAATTTTTTTCACAGAAAGAGTGGTCAAGCACTGGAACAGGCTGCCCAGGCAGGTGGTTGAGTCACCAACCCTGGATGTGTTTAAAGTTCATTTGGATGTGGTGCTTGATGATACCGTTTAGGGGTGAACCTTGTAGAGTAGGGTTATTGCTTGGACTTGGTAATCCTGAGGATCTATTCCAACCTGAATGTTTCTGTGATCCCATAATTGTGTAATATTAGCTGTCTCTGAATCAAATGTATCTGATGTAAGGATATGCTGAGAGACTGAGAATTAAAGTGCAGCAAAAAAATCACCAGACTACTTTGGCAAGTCAGAACAACTTCTGGGTACCTTACTATATGCTTCCCAAAGACAACAGATAGCATATACACAGCCAGCAAACCCACTGAAAACAATCACATCTTCAACTTCAGATTAGCAAACAAGTAATGTAAGCAAATGACACCAATGAGAAAAGCATGGATACTGTGTAACAAACTTGAATATTCCTGCACTTTCCCTTTATATTCTGTAGAGACTGTCTAGAGAGGTCAATGAATTTACAGCAGGATGTTAGCCAAAATTATTACTAATACTATTACTCACTAGGTTAGTGCTGCTTGGGGGATTATGGTGATTTAAATCAAGCTGACACCACCTTGTCACCAACTCACAGCACACACACAGTGAAAACTTTCACACTCTTATCAGAAACTACAAATAATGCTCCAAAAGTCTTAAAAGATTTGAAAGTTTAGCTTTCAACACAAGGTTTACCCTTTGTTTGCACCCATGAGAAGAGCTGTATCAGCAAGAAATTATCACTAAGCTGTCAGTCTGTATTACAGAGTGACAACAGGGGATGAGTTAAATTCCAATTTCATTGAGTCAGCTTTGGAAGGCGACAAATATAGAAAACCCAACAGTGGTTCCTTTTAGCTAAGTCTAAAATTTAACTTTTCAAAAGGTCTGGAACAAATCAAATTACTTTTTTTGCCTTGTTTTATCAACAATTCTTCACAAAATTGAAATAACAAACTTGAAGCAGAATTCCAGAAAGAAGTTTGTCCATTTATTTCCACATTCTGGTCTCAAAATTTTATCAACTGAGTTTTCCCTCAAATGCTATTGGCAGTTATCTATTTATTTAGTTCTTCATGCAGCAACAAAGATTTGAAAGAAATTCTAAACCAGGAAATGAGTAATTGGAAAAACTTTAAGCTACTTGCTACTTCTATTGTCCAACTAATGAGATTTCAAGATTGACAAGATTTCCAGCAGTCTTCTACAGCAGCTCTTAAATAAAGGTCTGGTCTACAATCATGGTTTATATTTTATTTCTATAGGAGGCCTTGCACTCCTAAGATAAATGCATATAAGGATGTAGTAAAGACCCAGTATACAAAGACTACCATGTGTATTTATGTTGCATTAAATCACATAGGTGTTCCAGTTCCTCCTTAGCATGTCACCTCTCTCTCACAATCAATCTTTGTTGCTTCAGTGACATATTTATTTTCCTGGTAGTCCTTCCTCAATTTCTACTGCTAAATACAATTTCCTGTTCTCTGGCACCTAGGTGACATAAAAAAAAAGTAACATTTCTAATGGATTCTGTTTAAAGGGGGATGGTTCACTAATTATGCAGGAACAATTCCTGCAGGCCACAGAAATTTGTTTATTCTTAAAAATCTAACACAAATACCAAAATGTATAAGTTAGGCATTGGAACAGGTCATCCAGGGAGGTGGTGGAGTCAAGATCCCTGGAGGTGTTACAAAAACATGTGGACATGGCACTTCAGGACATTGTGGTGTTAGGTCAATGGTTGCACTCTACGATCTTGGAGGTCTTTTCCAACCAAAACAATTCTATGATTCTATGTTAGTTTAATGACATCCAATTAGCCTCCACTTACAAATGCTCATCCACTTGAGTAGAATCTACCAGTGTGGCAGTTTTGGGCTGGGTGCCTCCTGTTACTGCCACATCGGCTACATCTCTGGCATCCTGAACGTCCACCCAGTAAGGTGGACACAGGAAACGGCGTATTTCTACCCAGAAATCCTGCCCCCTATAAATCCATCTGCAAAGTCATTCTCTGCCTCTTTCTTCCCTCTCTGCTCCCGTGGCAGATGCTCCCTTATCGGGTAACGGTGGGGGAGTATCTCAAGGACTCTTAGGCCTGTTGAGGCCTAATGCCAGGAGCAGAAAGGCAGGGGGGGGGGGGGGGGGGCAGTCTCAGACCTGGCCAGCCTGAGGTGTCCCTCAGGTGGGAGAAGGGAAGGATTGGGAAGCCTTTGGGTGTTGCGTAAGGGACTCTGTACACTTTGGGTTGTCCTTTGCCACTATGCTTTGTAGTTTCACCATTTGCTTTTCCATTTAAACTCCATCACTCTCCAATCCGTTTGTGTGAGTGTCATTCTTTTGTCCCTCTTGGGGCAAGAGAGGATCTGTCTGGCCTCAAACCAGTACAGTAGCTCAAAATCAAGAGTCTCAGAAGCAGAATCAAAATTACACCTACACTTACATCAATTTAAAACAATCACATACATTACAAGAGGTAGGAACAAATGAAATTTCATATAGTCCATTCCCCATCAAAAGCAACGACTGCAGCCCAACCATGTGTTTCCAACACAGTCTTCCATGATGGATGACGGAATGATGGACTCTCTCAGTCTGTGAACAAACTATCCCTCTGTTTGGCCAGTCCTGATAATTAGAAAGTTTGCTCAACATAATTTTTCCAACCTGCACCTACCTTGCTTCAATTTTAGTCTATTATTTCTTTTCACCCAAGAGAATTTATTATCCTTTCTCTCATTAGAGAAGTATTGCATACTATTATAAGGTCAGACTTTTTCTAGACTAAACAAAACACTTCAAATAATTTCAAGTTCCTCAAAGAATACAGTATATAAATGTTTGCCTCATTCTGCTCTGGGCTCTGCACAATTTCTCCATGTACAGACTAAATTTAGTTACTCCAGATGACTTTATCATCACTAAGAAGAGGTCAATGGTAGCTTCATGTGCTTTGTATGATGAACTCTTATTTATGTTTCTTGAGGTTCCTTCCAACCTCTGATATACTGTGATATACCAAATTGCTTTTTTCACATTCTGACACTTTGACTCATGTTCAGGTTGTATTGAACTCCTAGGCTCTGTTAGGAAGAGCTGTGGCTTAGGAAGAGGTTCCAAAGTCTCCATTTGTATAGTTAATTATTTCTGCAAAACTGCAGAACCTTTCATCAAATGAGACTATTTCTCCAATTTGCCACGTTGTTTAAAATTATGTAAGTATTAAACCTGTGGATAAAATATCCTGGAAGACTGGTTGGGTCTCATTGTTCAACGACTTTGTTAATGACTTAGGGTTGATAGTAAATGGAAACAATTATCCCTGGACAACACTTCCAACTCTGACTGTAAACTCAGTATTCAAGTTTTTCAGGCAGTTTCTAGTAGGATTTTTTTTCTACAGTGTACTTTGAGGCCTTGCTTATGAGAAGGTCACATGAGAGTCTGTCCTAAAGACTTACTGAAGATATATGATATTACTTCTGAATGAACGAAGTCTCTTATCTTCACAGAAGGAAGCTAGATTGATTTGACACAATTCATTCTTGACCAATAACCATGCATACTGATATTCAACTCCTTGTTTCTTCTAAGTGTCTTCAAAGAGTGAAGGGCAATTTGAGGGATCACCCCAGAATTTTTGACATTTGCATGATCCTGGGATAAGCATTATTTTAATGTTTCATTGAAGAAAAATGTAAATATGCTTGCATTCACATTTATAGAGAAAAAAAACCTCACAGTATCCTAACAGAGCAGAAAATCACTAAAGATATTTTAAAGACATGCATTTTAACCTAAAATGGATTCACACTTACTGTTTAGAGCAAAATCTCAGCTGTGACTGCATTAACTTAACGTTTCTTCAAGTTTTTCCTCACTATTTACTTACTCCATTCTCTTATCCATACCATAAGTGAAACTGAAGTTTCTTAAGAATTCATTGAAAATTTGCCATTGAATTTCTGAACCATAGTTTCACCTGATGATTAGACTGACATTTTAATATTAATGTTAGTAAGACTGTGAATTACAGTTTGCATTTCCATTAATCAGATCTAGCTAGTCTGCAGCAAGTATTATTTAGGCTAAAAATATAAGGCAAAAAAAATCTTTCCTCAGTTGGGCTTCTAGTCAATATATCAAACGTATGAAAGATAATAAAGAATGTTTCCTTCTTCAGAATATTTTAGATGCCCCATAAAGTTTCAGTTTCACATAAGAAGCTGCTTTTTCACAGCAGTTCCTTTTTCTGTGAAACTGAGACTTTATGAACTGAAGCATGTCTGTGAAAATCATCTATGACATAATTTATAGTCTAATCAAATAATGTATGAGCAGAAGGGAGAATGAAGAATGATGTAATTCAATGTTTATAAAGTAGCAGACTTTTGACAGGCTTCAAATTATGTCCAAGATACACTGATTGATACCATTATCCGTTGTGTTTTCCCTGACATTTTATCTTAGGGCCAAAAGCCAAAAGAAAGACCACAAGCATCTAACCACAAAGTAGCTCTTATTTTCCTATTCTAGTCAGCAATTAGCTCACAGGAACAGAATCTCAAGTATTTCCAATGTCTGTAGTTAAAAATATGCCTGTTTCTAAAATAAAATATAAATGTCATATGTTAAAACCATGTTTAGGACTGTAGGTTTTGGAGTATAAATATATATTCAAGTTGTGCAGTAGTTAACATCTTAATTGTGTACAACTCTTACATAAAGACTATTTTAAAAACATATGCCAAAACATGTGGATTCTAATGTAATTGTCTTCTGCTTTTAATGAAACGGAGATTTTCTGCCCTGACTGATGTCAAATAAGAGACATGTGATGAGTGTGATTTACCAGTTTAAGACTTCTATTTCATGACCACAATAGTGTCTGCAAGAACTGCAGTTAAGTTTCTCCACAAAGCAGTCAAATAAACACAGGTAACATTCAAAAGACAAGCAGAGATTTCTGACATCTAATCCATCCTCTTAAGAATTATGACTTCTGGGTGTGACTTTCCTTTCTTAGATGCATTCTGTAAATAAACAGGTTGTTCTTAAATGTTTCACAACTGCTGCTCAACAGGATTTCTTTTTTCTGTCAGGAGGTGTTTGTTTGCCTAAATTAAATAAGCAGCTACACAGACATATCCCTCAGTTCAGCAAAACTAAATAACTATTTTTAATGAAACAGCAGAAAACCCAGGAAGAGATTACAGGAAACAGCTGGGGAAAAAATAGAGAGGAGTAAGAGTACAAAAGCATTAAATCAACTTCACTATATTACAGCTCTCAAATCCTAATTGACATGTAAAGTTCCTTATGAAAACATTCCACAAGGTAACAACAAAAAGTTAAAAAAAATTTTTTTTGCAGTTGCAGTGTGTTTTTCAGCTCATTCTATTTTGAAATTTGGTTAAAAATATTAGGAAACTGAAATTCAGGTACCTACTAAGAAAGTCTAAATATAATAGAAGCATCTGATTCTGCCAAAAAAGAAGTGAAAAATACATCTATTGAGATAGTATTTATCTGGCTTAAAACTCTGTCTTGCTATACAGCTGCTTCCATACTATCTTAATTCTCTGACAGCAACTCTGTACTATGTCTCACTTTTTAAATTATATACTGTAACAGGGACACAGGACAGATAGCCTTGTGATTTAAGAACTAGACTGCAACTCTGTGGCTCAAAGGCATCGCTACTACATATTTTCTACCTGACCTTCTGCAAGTTACTTAAATCTTCTCCATTAGTATTTCATCTGTAAAATGTGAAGTGCCTCAAATGTAAGTGAAAGGGTAAGTCTATTATCTGTCAAATCTTTACAATAGAAGTATACATGTAGGAAAAATCTTACAGAAAAATGATTTTAAATAAGGAAATTAAAAAAAAAAAAAAACAACAAACTTTCTATAATATTTGGTAATAAAACCTAAGCAAAATATGTCTAAGCTTTGAAATCCTGCAAAAATAAAATCCAGTTTCTACACCCTGTCAATAGATCTTTTTAGCACCAGGATTAAAGCAGCCGGAAATCTTGCCTGCACTATGCTTCCACTCACAGACCCTGACACTTTAATGCCAGGATCAAAGAGAGAAATTGAATCTGTGAAGCTCAATTGCTTTCTCATCATCTGACTTGCAATGTCAGCCTTGTTCTGACCAGTGCCTCAGAAGCTGGGAGCCACATGGATCATGTGCAGTACTGCCAGTGATTCCATTCCTGCAGAAGGCATTCCAGGGCAGCTGGGACACTGAGGTCCTCAGTAGCCACAAGCAGTTTATTCTCAAAGTCTGAGAACCAGAAGCTATTTACCATCTTTTATTTTGCATTTAAGGATGACAGGAAGATGATAAACAGCCAAAGCGCAGACACATCAACATGCTAACAGGACAAAAGCCCTTTGTGATTGACAGACGAAACCTGAAGAAGGGGAGGAGACCCTCTTTTTCTTCCTTTGGGATGGCTCTGGACAGAGACGCCTGAAATTGTAGCCCTCAAAAGCTTCTCCCATTACCACCAGATCACCTTGCAGGTAAACACCTTCCTGGTTCATTGAGTCACTGTTACGTATCTGAAAAAGAATCTCCACTGAAAATTGATAATGGTGGAAAAATACTCCCTATTGTACAGCTGTAATTCTTGTACCGCTTGTCTGTAGGCAATGCATTTCCTCTCTTGAGAAGGCTGTGCAACTGGATACAACTACATGTAAAGCAATCTGTTAAAATGAGGACAAGATTTACTGTTGGAAACAACGGGTTTAAATAAATCCCAGCAGCCTATGTACCATATGTCTAAAAGTGATCAAACGTGGGAAATTATCTCCTTGTATTATTTTCAAAAGTTAGTATTTTCTATAAAAGAGCAAACTTGTTGATTTGGCAAATGTAGTGAACTATTTGCAATAACTAATGTTCTATTTTAACTCCAAAAGAAACTAAACAATTCTACAGACTGTTTAGCTACATTTTTAATAGTGCATACACAGTACTAAAAGGCCTATTTCAGTTGTTTTACAGCACGCAAACTGGCATGCGTACCATGCATAGTTGCGATGCAAAAACATACAATGCATTGTTGAAATGCACTCCTTTCTTCTCATATAGCCATAGTGTAAAAGCAGATTTGTTTCTTTTTAAAAGCAGAGAAGCCCAACAAAAGTAATCTAAGAGTATTTTCTAGGCTTTTGATGTATATATTATACTAAGAAACTGATGTATCAGTGTATCTCAATATGAGGAGTTGTAACTACAAAAAAAAAAAAAAAAAGCAGAGAGACAAGAATAAGAATTTTCTTCACTCGCTGACAGTGGAAAAAGCACCCTCTCTGCATACTGGAAGTTCAGGACTAGCATGATTTAACCACGGGAAAATAAAAAAATGAGCCTGACTTCAGCACACACAGTTAATATTCCTCATTTGAACCTTATCTAACCATAGCTTATACCTTCAAGAACAATGCTAGTTCGAGGACACAAATATAGTACCACAATTAAATACTCGCTGCTCATTTCAATCCACTATCACCTTATACCTACTATAGCTTATACCTTCAAGAACAATGCTAGTTCGAGGACACAAATATAGTACCACAATTAAATACTCGCTGCTCATTTCAATCCACTATCACCTTTTCAACTTGAAAGATAAAGTGAAAAATAGTATGAATTGGGGATGGATAACTTCCTTTAACAAGAAAGGTGGTTCAAGGGACTCAAGACAGTACCCATCTTGGAAAAAAAAAAAAAATTAAAAATGACCTCGTAAATTAGGATGATCCAGTATATTATTAAATAAGTGCTCCCTCTGAAGAGCTTTAGTAAAACCGAAGACACAAAGCCGCAGCACAGCTCCAATAAAACAACCCCTCGTGTTCTCCCACTCCTTTAGTTACACCTGGTTCATGGTTAGTGGAAATGCTGTCCTGCTTGACCTCATATTCCTTCACTGAAGACACTGCCCTGTCTCCCCATCTCACATTTCTCTTTTATTCTCTCGTCAAGCAGTGCATCTGATAACAAGATCAGATAAAGGGGAAGCAGCCAGTTTTAGCAGTCACATCAGTCATCCTCATGTGTATCCAGAGTCAAAGGAGAGAGATTCACAGAAGAAAACATTTTGAAAGGCATTTGAGAGGAGCATCCTTTTCCACCCAGTGCCCAGCCAGAGCCTCATCCAAGCCCTTCACTCCCTGTAGTTCCAATGGCCAAAAAATGATGACAGGGAAAGCGAAACAAATGATCTGTCTGTGCTGATAGCAAAACTGCTGCTGTCATAGACTCCATCTCACCTTTCCTGCCCTCTTGCCCCGTTTTCAAAAGAGGTCACGGAGCTGCCAGCTGGGAGAGAAGGCAAAGACCAGCACAGAGCACTGGCACAGCTCTGCACCATGATGACATCACAGGTAACAGCTACTCTTAATTTTTAAGAGATTCTTCTCTCCTTTTAAAACTTACTATCAGAAGGTTTGTTTGAGATATTGTAAAGATATTTATAGTTATCCCTTTGAATACCTACATTTTACAAAACAGACTTGCAGGTTTGCTTTTGCTCTTTATGATGTACACAGGTACTCTGCAACCTCTGAAGACAGGCATGGACTTCTCAGCGTTGTTTGGCTTGGCATGACAGTAAAATAATGAGTGCAAGGAATGAAGACTGATGTGGCACATAGAAGAAGAAACTGTAAATACTAGTCATCAGGTACACAATCATCAAAACGTCAACAGTTTTCTCTCAGGATATTTTCAGGAATGCAGTCCCGTAACTCCTGGTATTTTAAGATTAAGGTAAGTCTGCTCTAGTAACATTTTGATATCGCAAACACATACATTCAGAAGGTAAATATGAATATGAAATGTTACATTCTAATCCCTAGATTGTTATCACATACTTTCTCAAGAAAATTTACACAGAACTAGAAAAAAGACTTAGTAACCTGAACATTATTTGACAGATAGCTAATTTGAAGGAATGCTTTAAATGCTATTCCTAAATTGGCCAAAAAATCTGGTGAATATTACTAAAAGCACATGTGAAATTCAGAAACAAGTCAATGCTAACACAGTAATTTATTTTTTGAAAGAGTGAAATAAACAACAGCAAATTTAAATTGCCTTTCCAGTTCATAAAATGCACCTCTAGGATGCACCAGAAGTATAAATGATTTCTCCTTTTACTCTTGACAAGGATCTAAAGAGATCACAAAGTTTACTGTACTTTTGTACTTTATAACACTATATAAATTAAAATAATGACATTTTGAATTTAGAAGCAGGTTTTCAAATATTTCACTTAATTTTCCCATATAAGACAGCATATTGTTCTACGATGTCTTTTTTTCCTGTAACTTCCATCCAAAAACTTTTGTAATAATCCAGAAAAATCAATCCTTAAATATGTGATTTAATACATGTGTCCTCTTCCTTCTTTCTCTGATTAACAGAAGTTGGGGTGTTTTTTCATATTAAAGCAAAAAATGGGTCCAGGAAATAGAAGGATAATACAAGACGTACGCAGATTAAGCTAAAAAATAATAATCTTTCATAGTATCTCAGCATTTCATTAATTCTATAACTTACCATCTCTCAGAATAATTTTAATATGGTTTCCAGGTAACTCCAAGGAAAAGTCATTAGTCTACATTTATTCCAGCTAGAATTATTCAAGTAAGTTTGGTGTGCAGTCACCTGTATCATCAGTTAGAAAGAGGCAGCTCTGCAACATAAATGAAGCTCACACAAGACGGGAACTGCCCTCTTCATTTGTCCAACTTTTTCTCATATTTCCTACTTTAAAAATCTCAAGTGCCTAAAACTGAAGATAAGTCTTGAAAAGAGGTCCCACTGACATCCTAAAGATTTAATTGTTGTAAGGTTCTTTTTAGTGCTAGATTAGAAACCAGAACTGATTTAATTTTATAATACCATTATTGTCCCATTTCTCCCACACTACCCAAATAGACAGGTGAGAAACAGTGATTTCTACCTGCAAATATAACACAGAAAAAATGTGATTTGCTCATAGATGTCCTATAACAGGCCCTGCTGATGACTGCATGAAGGTAAAATAACATTGTCAGGAGAATCTCTCAAACCTACTAAAGATGCCCATTGTTTCCCATTGGATACTGCATTTTTTTTTTCCCTAATGTATATTTTCTTGGGCACCCTGTGGACATCGTGGGAACAAAGGGGACATCACAATACCTTTAAGTCTAGAAATTCTTCTTGCTTGTACAAAAACGTAATAATGTCACACTCTTGCACACAAAATAAATGCTTAAGACATATCATTACCTCAACCACATTAGTTTTAAGACAGAGGTGGGTACACAACACAAGCCTGGGGAGATCAGCCTCCCCCACCCTGAGCTAGGGCAAGAACACTGTAAACCTTAGCAGCAACTACCCTTCAAACCACAACAAACACAATGCTTGATGGCACTGCAAATTTTAAGGGGA